>NC_056743.1:953801370-953884222 GCF_019279795.1 Protopterus annectens | reverse complement strand
AGGAAATTGTGGAGTAGCCCAGATTGCTGCTGCACATATTTCATCCATGGAAGCCTTAGAATCAATAACAGCAGATGTGGCTATTGCCCTAGTAGAATGCACTCTTACTGGGGCTGGTAATTGAAGATTCTTTTTATTGTAGATGAAAGTAATAGTCTCTTAACCACCTTGACAATGTGACTTTTGAAATGGATTTCCCCAAAGATAGACAGAAGAAAGGGATAAATAACTGGCCCAATTTTCTAAACTCTAGTCCTGCTAATGTGAAACATGATTGCCTGTAAACATCCAGCAAATGTAAACAATATTCACCTTTGCTGGAAAATTTTGGAAAGAAAACAGGCAAGTCAATGGTTTGATTAATATTAGTTTCTGAGACCACCTTAGGAAGGAAAGAAGGGTTGGGTTCTTAGTGAAATACTATCCTTATGAAAATCAAATATGGGGGTTTTACAGATAGTGCTTGTATTTTGGAAATTCTTCAGGCAGAGGTAATGGCTATCAGAAAAATGATCCTCCATGAAAGAAACTTCAAGAGACAAGTTACTGCTGGTTCAGTGGGGGATAGGAACAAAGACTGCAGAACCATAGTCAGATCTCTATATGGTGGTTTCAACCACAAGGTTCCTTTCATGAACACTTTACAGTCTATGGGAAATTAGAGAATGGTCTTCAAAAGCCATTGTGGAAATTGGAAACAGCAGCTAGCTGGATTTTAGTAGTAGAAGCAGAGGCTCATTGTTCAAAAAAGCATAGCTAAAAATTCTAATACCTTTTCAACTGGTGTGGAGAAGAGGTTAAGACCATTATTGTGTGCCCAAATAGAAAATCTTTTCCACTTGCTGTGGTAAAGTTTCCTGGTGGAAGGTCTATGGGAAGCCAGTACAATTTTTAGACCAAAGCTGTAAACTTAAAGTTCTGAAGATTGGGGTCCCAGTGGATGAGAAAGAAGATTCAGAACTGGGTTCAGAACCCATGGGTGGTCAATTAGAAGAGGCCACAGAAAGGGGAACCGGACTTATCGAGTCCAAAAGGGTGCAATGGGGATCACCTGGCTTCTCAACCTGCTGGCTTTCTTTGAGAAGAGAGGAATCAGTGGGAAGGGGAAAAGGCAGTAGACTGGAGGGTCAATAAAGGATCCAACAGTCAAGGACGATCCCAAATTAAAAAAACTGGAGCCGATTCGAGACCCTTGGGAGTCCATCGTGGAACTGATAAACTCAAGGCAGACCCTGGAACCAAAGGGGTAAAGGCTGTTGGCACGAGGGCAGATGAAATCAGAGTTGTAAGCTGTGAAGATAGGCGAAGGCTGCCAGCCTAGCCAGATAGAATTTTGTAGATAATTCTGTCATTTGTAAATATTAATGTAACCCACAGGCTTTTTCTCTTAAATCTGAAAGACTGCATTGGATATTGAACTGCAAAAATGTAACAGTGCACTCTGCTGTAAGAAAGCATTTTATGACTGTCTTTGATGTCAAAATTCAGAGGTGATACATCTGGATGAAGGAATTCTGCCTATTATTTTGAGGCCACAGTTAATGGCTAGAATTTTGTAATGAGCTGAAATGGCAGAGGCATGGATTTTAATTGATGAAAAAGATAGGCCTTTGTCCAGCATCTCAGTTAGTATTGCAAAATCTGAGGAATATTTGGGACAGCTGTATCAGTTTCTTGAGCTTGGTTCCAAGCGCAAAATCTCTTCCATTTCCCAGCATAGGATTTTCTAGTACTAGGCCTTTTGGCTTCTAAAATGACATCCATCACAGCTTTACGGAGAGGTGTGGTTTGTATGGCTACATTATCCGCCAAGCTGCCAGGTTTAGGGTCCTGAGTTGGCTGTGCAGAATCTGTGTTTTGCTGGGACAGTAGATGAGGTATTTGAGGTAAGGTCCAGGCTGGGCATTGGGACAAGTTCCTTAAGATCGGATAAATCAGAATCATTTTTGGTTTCTCCTGCCTGACCTTTAGGAGTACCTTGGGGAGGAGAGGCAGTGGAGGAAAGGCATATACTGATAGGTTTGCCCAGTTGAAAAGATAAGGCGTACACTTTCCAAGCTCGTCTGTGATACGTCCTTGTGTAGAATCTTTTTAGTTGATTGTTTTGAGGGGAGGCAAAAAGATCTATGTCCGGGCGTCCCCATTTCTTTGTTATCATGCTGAAGACTTGTGGATACAGGTGCCACTTGTGGGGATCCATGAGGTTTCTGCTTAGTTCGTCTACCAGAGTATTTTCCTTTCCTGGCAAGAATTGTGCCTGCAGATGAACTTGGTAAGTCAATGCTGTGTCCCATAAAGTCATGGCTAGTTTGCACAGGGGATAAGAATGAGTGCCCCTCTGCTTGTTTATGTACCACATGACTGTGGTGTTGTCTGTCTTTATCAGTAGTTGTCCCAGATGAAGTAGGTCCTTGAAGGCTGTCAGGGCATTTTGAACAGCTAGCATCTCTTTTTGATTGATATGTAAATGCTTTTGGTTTGTGGATCAGGTGCTCTTCCTGCCATATGTGCCCCCCAGGCATAATCTGATGCATCCGTCGTTAGGCTCTGCCTGGCTGGGGGCAGTGAGAATGGTTGTCCCTTGTTTTGGTGACAAGCCTTTGCCCTCCATCGAAACTCCTGTTACAGGCAGGGAATTAGAGTAATCATTGTTTCCAGACTGTGGCAATGTTGTGTCCAGACACTTTTTAGGTACCATTGAATTTTCCTCATATGCAGTCTTGCATATCGAATTAGTAAGATGCAAGATGTCATGAAGCCCAAAGCCTGCAGAATTTTTCTTGCAGATAACTGGGCCTTTGTTGCCATTTCCTTGAAATAGGTAGTCAGTTGCCTTTGTTTGTCTGGAGTGAGATAAGCCATCTGGGCAGTTGTATTTAGGCTTGCACCCAGGAATATTATCTCTTGAGAGGGTACCAGTTTTGATTTCTTTTTGTTGACTGTGTACCCTAGGCATGTTGAAAGTCCTATCACAAAGTCAGATGCTGTAGTAGAATGTCCTTGTTCTCTGCTTGTATGAGGCAGTTGTCCAAGTAAGGATATATTTGCATTCCTCTTTGTCTGCAGTAAGCAATTACTGGTGCCAGGCACTTTGTGAAGACCTTGGGCGCAGTAGATAGACCAAAGGGCAGTGCAGAGAATTGGTAATGCTTTGAGCCAGCCTTGAATCTGAGGTATCTTCTGCATGATTGTCTGATTGGGACATGCAGATATGCCTCTTTTAGATCTGAAGTCATGAGCCAAGCCTTGCTGCCCAGCATGGGCAGAAGCTGCTGTAAGGTCAACATCTTGAAGTTTGGTATACCCATGAAAGTGTTTAGAATAGATAGGTCCAGTATTGGTCTCCATGCTTTGTCCTTTCTGGGTACCAAGAACAGTAGAGTAAAATCCTTGTCCCTGCTCTTGCTGTGGCACTTGTTGAATAGCCCTCATGTTCACGAGACCCGTGACTTGTTTTTGAGCGTCTGCCCATTGATTTTTTGGCAGGTCCGGCCAACCGTTTGCCCTTAGTAAGGTATGGAAATGAAACTTGTAGCCTTGTGACACTATGTCTAGAACCCATTTGTCCTGGGTTATAATGTGCCAATTTTGAGAAAAAAGTGCTAGTTTTCCCCCTAAGGGTGCTGCCAGAAGATAAGTGCTTGGTGCAGGCAGGAAGAAGTCATGGGAACTGTTTCCTGTATGATTGTGATTTGTCCTCTCCACCTTTGGAGGTAGAAGCACTCCACTGCTTAGACCTGTAGGATCCTTGCGGCTGTGATATGCCTCTAGGGCATCTGGATCTGCCCCTTTGAGGTCTGCCTGAGACTGGAAAGGACCAATGCTTTGTACGCCAGTGTCTGCTAAATCTAGGTGGCTGGGCCTGTACCTGTAAGAAATCCTTGACTGTTTGCATAGATTTAGCTTTGTCCTCCATTTTCTTTAACACCTCTTCTGCCTTAACCCCAAACAAGGTATCATGTTGTAAATGAGCTTCTAATAGTTTTGCTTTAACATGGTCAGGCAGATTTTGTTCCTTTAACCATTTCAAAGGGTAGCTATGGATATACATGACACCCTGAGGCAGTGGCTCTGTCCTCCATAGAGACAGAAAAGGTGGCAAATGCTATGTTAGAGATTTTCAGCAGGGTACGTTTCCCAAAAGAAATACTGACTGAGAGGGGTACCAATTTCATGTCAGACTTGCTGGCTTGTCTGTGGAAGTACTGTGGGGTGAAGCACCTGAAGACCACCCCCTACCATCCCCAGACTAATGGTGTGGTTGAGAGGTTAAATTCTACAATCAAGTCCATGCTACGGGCATTTGCAGACCAGTTTAAGAGGGAGTGGGACAAATATTTGCCCCATCTGTTTGCTTAGAGAGAGATTTCCCCAGGAATTCACAGGTTTTTCGCCCTTTGAGTTGCGGTATGGGCATAGGGTGAGAGGACCTCTAGATTTAATTTGAGATGAGTGGGAAGGTGAATGTGAACCTTACAAGGAGTCTGTTGTGGGATATGGCCTAAACCTCAGGACAAGGCTCAAGGAACTCATGGGCTTGGCCCAGGAGAACCTGGCAGAAGGGCAACAACAGAAAAAGGTGTGGCATGACAGGAATGCTCAAGCTAGAGAGTATGCTGTGGGGTAGCAGGTAATGGTTCTCATTGCTGTCAGATACAACAAGCTGCAAGAAGCTTAGGAGGGGACCCTACAAGGTGGTAAGAAAGGTAAGTGATGTTAACTATATGGTGGAACTGCTAGGCAGGGGCACAAATTGTACCATATTAACATGATGAATCCTTACCATGATAGGGAGGGCCCTTATGTGGAGCATTTGCAGTGCATTGCAGGAGGAGTCGAAGGGAGATTGACTGATATCCTCAGTGAGGCTCGGACTGACACCTCAGTGGAAGGGGTAGCAATGTCTCAGCAGCTATATCCTACCCAGATTCGAGAAATCTGAGCAGTATTACAGGAGTTTGGGAATATGTTCACTGGGAAACCAGGGTGCACCCACCTGGTGTAGCACCAGGTGGATACAGGACCCCAAAGGCCTATTAGGCAGGCCTTTTATAGGGTGCCTGAGAGAGTCAAACAGACTTTGATGGAGGAGATGCAGAAAATGTTATAACTAGGGGTAATTCAAGAGTCTAACAGTCCCTGGACCTTCCCAGTGGTGCTGGTGCCAAAGAAGGATGGCGGGACCAGGTTCTGTGTGGACTACAGGAAATTAAATAGTCACACATAGTCAAATGCTTACCCCATTCCTAGGACAGATGAGGCCCTAGAGCACAGCTGAGTGGGGCTAAATATCTTACAACCATTGATCTTACCAAGGGTTACTGGCAGGTGCCCTTGACTCCCAGTGCTAGAGGGAGGTCAGCCTTTGGGATTCCTTTTGGCTTGTATGAGTTCACAAAGATGGCCTTTGGGATGAAAAATGCCCTAGCAACTTTTCCAGAGGCTGGTAGATTATATCCTAGCAGGAGCCACAGGGTTTGCGCTTGCTAATCTAGATGATATTGCCATCTACAGCCATTCCTGGCAAGAGCACATTCAACATGTCAGGGAGGTGCTGCGCAGACTACAGAGGGCAGGGTTGACCATTAAGCCAAGCAAATGTCAGATGGGTATGGCAGAGGTCCCCTACCTAGGATACAGAGTGGGAGTGGTAAGATCAAGTCAGAACCTGCTAAAGTGGAAGCCATTTAGGCATGGCCTGCACCTGTTACCAAAAAAGCAGGTGAGGGTATTCTTGGGGACAGCAGGGTACTACAGAACATTCGTCCCCAGTTATAGTACCATAGGTGCTCCCCTCACAGACCTGCCAAGGAAGAACAGGCCAGATAAGGCAGTGTAGATCACAGCATGTGAGCAAGCATTCCAGAAGCTTTGAGAGGACCCCCTGTGTTAGCCAGTCCAGATTACAGCAAAAAAAATGTTGTGCAGGTGGATGCTTTGAACCATGGGGTGGGGGCTGTACTTAGCCAGGTTTCTTCAGAGGAAGAAGAGTACCCAGTGGTTTATCTCAGTCATAGGGTCCAACCCAGGGAGGAATGTTATGCAGCTGTAGAAAAGGAATGTCTAGCCATAGTGAGAACCCTGCAGAAACTTCAGCCTTATCTGTATGGAAGAAAATTCATGGTAGTGACAGATCTCAACCCCCTAAAATGGTTAAACAAAGACAGACAGAAAAATGCTAAGATGGAGCCTAGGGCTGCAAGCATATATGTCAGTGCAGCATTGCAGTGGGATTAGCAATGCCAACACAGATGGGCTCTCAAGACAGGGAACAGGGTAATACATACTCAGATAGACCTAACCCTCTCAAGCAATGTTTCTCATGGGTCACTTGAAAAACTAGCTTCTGGGTGGGGGATGTGTGAAGATATGTGAAGGCTGCCAGGCTAGCCAGGTAGAACTTTGTAGATAATTCTGCCATTTGTAAATGTTAATGTAAGCCATGGGCTTGTTCTTTTAAATGTGAAAAGACTGCATTGGATATTAAACTGCAAAAATGTAACAACAGTGTACTCTGCTGTAAGAAAGCCAAGTCAAGCATTTTATGAGTCTTTGATGTCAAAATTTGGAGTGGATATGTCGGAATTCTGCCTATTGTTTTGAGGTCAGATTTAATGGCTGGAATTTACATGTATAATTTCTTTTATTGCCCTAGCTTCCTGACCAGCTGCAAGATCAAAGTCTATTAACCTCTGAGAGTCTGATAGCCTGGGAACCAGAAAGAAACAGAAATGATGTAATCTGAAATGAGTCAGTGATACTGTGTTATTAATTTAAGGACAGAAAGAATGAGAGCATTTGTCTTGAGAACATCCATTACCAGCACTGCCTGTATCTATATGTAAGTAGGATCTTAGACTTTAGTGTTTCTCTTAGGTATGGCTAGGAAATAGGAAGATTAGACTAGTTTGTTTTTCTGTGATGTCAGAACTTTTCTATGGTATTATTTTAAACATTTCTCTGTGATCTCTGAACTCTTGACTAGCACTGTGTAGTAACAAGTAATGTCTTGTGTTTTTATTATTAAATATTTTAAAGCCTTTCAACTTTGGCTGTTTTGTGTAGAGAGAATTTAAGCTCTAGAATACATTGCATATATATATATATATATATATATATTAGTGATACTGTACCAAGTCACTCCAAATGAGCTTTGCTGTTCAGTCACACTTACTTTTGGATAATAATATTGCACAGTAATAACTGGACACCCTTTATTAAGGGCATTTACGTAGCTGATAAATATTAATGGGTGGTGGCAAGTGGTACTATCGTATAGTCTAGGTAAAAGGAGCACAGCTGAAGAACCTGTGCCAGCCTTCCCAAGGAGTGTCTATGTGGTTGTATAGAACTCTTATCTCAAAGTGTGTGTGTCAGCTTCTTGGGCAGGGATGCAAAGCACTGGTTGGACAGAGAGGATGCTGGAGGTTTTAGCTTGCCCACTAGGCTGAGATCTGGACCCTACAGCTGTCCCAGTGGGGAGTCGTGTTGGGGACCTGGAGAAACCAGCCTCAGACTGACTGTGATCTTTGTGTGCTCTTAAGGGGAACTGTACTTTGTGTATTTATTATCCTTTCCCTATATGAACACCCCTTCACTGGTGTTATTAGTGAGGATTGAGGCTCCTTGATTGCTGGGCCAGTGCACAGGCGTCACATAAGCTATAAGCCCTCACAGGAGGTTAGAGGAGGAAAGTTTGGTGAATTCCTGGGAGAGAAAGCTCCCTCTCAGAGGGACAGTGGGACCTGGGAAGAGACAGAAAGACCCTAGCCACTAGAAGCTGATCCATCAACCTCACGACGTTGACTTCAGACTCCTGGAGGAATGGACGGAGAAGCCTGAAGAAGGAGATTCCTGTGTCTAGGAATGGCCTTGGAAGCTGTCCCACAAAGGGGTCAAGGAGAATATATTGTCCTGGGTACATTGATGATATTTGGTTTTGGAACCAGGAGTGGCATCACACAGGGAAGTGGTACCAATGGGGAAAGTTAAAGTTGCTGGCACCAAGGTGGCCGACACTGAGACCTGTTGTGCCAAGGTAGTTACAGTAGATGATGCCAAGGAAGTCGATTCCATAATTTGCTTAGTTTTTAGACTTCGGTTCCACTGGTGGTGTGGGAGCCAAAGGTTTGTTTTTCTTGGCTGCCGGAGCTGAAGGGAACTCCAGCACTGAATGACTCCACTCCTGTCCAAGTTCAGATTTAGAGGAATAAGAGGGGGAGAAAGGTGAGGATGTTTTGGACTTGGACTGAGCCTCCTCAGAGGAAGACTTAGACCTTTTAAAACAATATATTTTTCCTTTCTACGAGGGCCCAGTGACTGAAAGCTTGACAAATTGTGGTGTCCTTTTGAAGATGCACTGGGCCCAAGCAGTACACACAAAAAGAATGCTCATCAGACTTGGGCATCTTCCGACCACAACCTTGGAATTGTTTAAACCTGGTTGTCCCCTTGGATTTATCTGCCATGTTGACTATGGAAAACAATTTGTCAACAAAAGTACAGTTGTGTACCTACCATAAATGTAGATGTTCAAGTGTATTCACTGTTGCAGTCATTACTCTCGGGTTTTCCTGCTGGCAGGCTACCCTCAGTCGGCCAGAATTTCAAAGTCTAGGTCTGGCATTGGTTGCTGTCGCCTCTTCCCTGACGTCAGTGTGCCAGGGGTATAAAAGATGCAGCCACCATTTTCTTCAGTTTTTCTTGCCCCAGATGTCAGGTGTCCCCAAATTGGTAGGCTGAAAAAATATGCCAATAAAAATACATGTACAAAAATAACATTCCCTTTGTCTACAAGCAAATACACCAAATAGGTTGTATAGGATAGAGAAATGTAGAAAAGTCCCAGCAAAGAGAAGGGGGATGGTGGGTGGGTAACCTGGACTGCAACAGTGAATACACTCGAACATCTACATTTATGGTAGGTACACAACTGTACTATGTTCATCTTGTTTCACTGTTGCAGTCATTACTCTTGGGTTGAATCCCAAAGCTGAGGATGGGTGGCTGGGCTAAATAAGATTAGGAGAGGCTATGAGGCCCTGCAGAACTGCAGTGGCAAAGCCTGCTCTGGACTTAAGAGTAAAAGAGGTAAATGGTAGTGCTTTGTGAAGTTGTGCACTGAACTCCAAGTTGCAGCCTCTAAGATATCTTTGGTTGGTACTCCTCTGAGGAAGGCTGTGGCTGCTGCTCTGGTGGAATGAGGCCTAATGCCCTTAGGCACTGATTTGCCATGTTAAAAATAGCAGAAACGGATGCAATGGCCTATCCATTTAGAAATAGTCTGTTTTGAGATAGCCTTTCCTTGTGATCCTGCAGCATATGACACTAAAAGCTGCTCAGTTTTTCTGAAAGCTTTAGTTCTGTCCAAGTAGAAACGTAACTGCCTGTGTATGCCCAAATAATGCAGAATTTTCTCACCCTTGTTCTGTGGGATTTGGATAAAAGGTAGGCAAGTGAATGGTTTGGTTGAGGGCCACACTGGATACCACCTTAGGCATGAATGTAGGGTTTGTCCTCAGAGAAACCCTGTCTGGATGAAAAATGATAAAAGGTTCCACAGCCATGAGTGCTTGTAACTCCGAGATTCACCTTGCAGAGGTTATTGCTCGGAGTAGAGCTGTTTTCCAAGATAAAAATTTTATATCTGCTGTTGAAGCTGGCTCAAAAGGAGGCAGTGTGAGTTTCTCGTAAACATAATTTAGGTCCCAGGCCGGAATTGGTGCTCTCTTTGGAGGCCTAATATTTTTGGCCCCTCTGAGGTACTGCCTTATTAAAGGATGAGAAAAAATAGGTGGTTCCGTATTGTAATGGGGTGAAATGGCAGAGGCATGAATCTTAATTGATGAGAAAGAAAGGCCTTTGTTCAGCATCTCACTTAGGTACTGTGAAATCTGAGGTATATGTGGTACACACATGTCAATGCCTTGTTCCTGGTTCCAGGCACAGAATCTCTTCCATTTTTCTGCATAAGATTTTCTGGTACTAGGCCTCCTTGCCTCCAAGATAACATCCATAACAGCTTTTGAAAGAGGAGTGTACTGAATAGTTATATTATCCACCATGCTGCCAGATTTAAGGTCTTTATTTGGCTGTGCAGGATCTGATTGTTGCTGGACCTTGAGACAAGCTCTTTAGGACTGGATACCAGTGCTGGCGTGGCCAGCCTGGTGCAATCAGTATCATTTTTGGCTTCTCTTGTCTGACCTTTAGGAGTACCCTGGGAAGGAGAGGCAGTGGAGGAAAGGCATATACTGTTAGATTTTTCCAGCTGAAGGATAGGGTGTCCACTTTCCATGCTTGTTTGTGATAAATCCTTGTGCAAAATCTCTGCAATTGGCAGTTGTGAGGGGAGGCAAATAGATCCATGTCTGGGCATCCCCATTTCCTTATTATCATGCTGAAGACTTGTGGATCCAGTTTCCATTCATGGGGATCCATGAGGTTTCTGCTTAGTTTGTCTGCCAGAGTATTTCTTTTTCCTGGCAGGAATTGTGCTTGCAGGTGAATTTGAAAAGCCAATGCTGTGTCCCCCAAGGTAATTGCTTGTCTGCAAAGAGGGTAGGAATGTGTACCTCCCTGTTTATGTACCACATGACCGTAGTATTGTCTGTCTTTATCAGTAGTTGTCCTGGCTGAAGCAGGTCCTTGAAAGCTGTCAGGGCATTTTGAACAGCTAGCATCTCTTTTTGATTGATGTGAAGATGCATCTAGTTTGCAGGCCATGTGCCCTGAATACATTTTCCTGCCATATGGGTCCCCCAGGCATAATCCGATGAATCCGTTGTCCGTGTCTGGCTGTAGGTAAACTGAATGGCAGACCCCGACTTCTGCCCACCATCGAAACTCCTGTTGCAGGCAGCGAATGAGTGCAATTACTGTCTCCAGGCTGTGGCAATGCTGAGTCCAAACACTTTTTAGATACCATTGTAGTTTCCTTATATGCAGTCTGGCATATGGAATTAGAAGAATGCAGGATGCCATGAAACCCCGGGCCTGCAGGATTTTCCTTGCAGATAAGTGGGTTTTTGTTGCCAATTTCTTGAAGTAAGAAGTCAGTTGCTTTTGTTTGTCTGGTGTGTGATACGCCATCTGTGCAGTTGTATTTAAGCTTGCACCCAGGAATATTATCTCGAGAGGGCACTAGTTTTGATTTCTTTTCGTTTACTGTGTACCCTAGACCAGTTAGTAATCTTTTTACAAATGCCACATGCTTTAGAAGAATGTGTTTGTTCTCTGCTTGGATTAGGCAGTCGTCCAAGTAGGGATATATTTGAATTCCTCTGTCTGCAAAATGCAATTACTGGTGCCAGGCACTTTGTGAAGACCCTGGGTGCAGAAGATAAGCCAAAGGGCAGTGCAGAGAATTGGTAATGCATTGAGCCAGCTATGAATCTGAGGTATCTTCTGCAAGATTGTTTGATTGGAACATGCAGGTATGCCTCTTTTAGGTCCAAAGTTATGAGCCAAGCCTTCTTGCCCAGCATGGGCAGTAACTGCTGTAGAGTCAACATCTTGAATTTTGGAACTTCCAGAAACGTATTTAGTATAGACAGGTCCAGTATTGGCCACCAGGTTCTGTCCTTCCTGGGTACTAGGAAGTCTTGAATAAAATCCCTGCCCCTGCTCTTGTTGTGGTACTTGCTGAATGGCCCTCATGTCCATGAGGGCTGTAATTAGTTTTTGCGCCTCTGCCAATTGATTGTGGGGCCCAGGTCTGGCATACCTTTTGACCTTGGTAGAGTGTGAAAATGGAACCTGTAGCCTTGGGACACTATGTTCAGGACCCATTTGTCTTGGGTAATCATTTGTCAATTTGATGAAAAAAGTGCTAGTTTTCCCCCTAAGGGGGCTGCCAAAAGAAAAGTGCTTGGATCTGGCAGAGGAAAGTCATTGGGACTGTTTCCTGTAAGGCTGTGATTTGTCTTCGCCACTTTTGGAGGTAGGAGCACCCCATTGTTTAGGCCTGTATGAGCTTTGGACACCTGTATCTGCCTCTTTGTGGTCTGTCTGACACTGGAAAGGACCAATTTTTAGAAGGCCAGTTCCTGCTAAACCTGGGTGGCTGTACCTGTAAGAAATCCTTGACTGCCTGCATGAATTTTGCTTTATCCTCCATTTTTTTCAAAACCTCTTCTGCTTTAGTACCAAGCAAAGTATCATGCTGCAATGGTGCATCTAATAATTTTGCTTTAACATGATCAGGCAGATTCTGTTCCTTTAACCAAGCATGCCTTCCAATAACAGAACCTGTGACAGCGGCCCTGCACAAGGCCTCCAGTGAATCATAACCACATTGCAAAGTATGCTTTCCCACTTGTTCAGCTGCATGCAATAAATCCTACAATTCCTTGTTCTTGGAACATTCAGTATTTGTCAACAATTTCTGTTTAAGCAGTGACATTAAATATTGCTGATATTTAAGCATATGAAACTGACAATTTAAAGCCCTTACAGCCAAGGTAGCAGAAGTGTATACTCCCCCCCCCATCTGTCTAGAGCCCTAGAATCCCTATCAGAGGGGACAGGATTTTTTGCAGTGGAGGCTTTAACCCCTTTGGGACCCTGATATATAGTTTCTGGATCAGCAGCAGGGTTTTTATATAGGAATGTACGAGTATCCGGAACCCTGTAGTATCTGCATGGCTTAGCAGGTGCAGAGGGTAAAGAGTCAGGGGACAGGCCGGACTCTGAAAAAAAAAAAAAAAAACATCATCTACAATGTCTAAAAGAGGTGGAATAGCAAGGGGTCTGTGCTGAGGAAGTAGCAGAAAGTCTCTGAGCCTTTTCTTAGATTCAAAATAATCTTAGCTCTTCCAGTGGAAATGCTCCCTCATGGTATGCAGTGTTTCCCCAAAAGAATAATCCTCAGGAGGAGAGGCTGAAGGAATGGATTCTTCAGCATCAGAGTCCTCATAGGGAAGCATGGAATAATCCTGTTCAGAAGAGGAATCAGAGGAAATAGAAACCTGATCAGAAGAATAATACACTGTCTCTTGCCTAGGCCTCTTATCAGGTGGGGGATGGGAGCCCCTGATCAAAGTAATTAGGTCTTCAGCCATTTTGAGCATCTGTTTTTTAGGCATGGTAGACTGAGTAGGGGAATGCTGTACTTGTTTTTTTGTCTTTAGAGCTGCTTTAGTCTTTGAAGCTGAAGATGGCTTAATATATAGTTGTGTAGGTATGAAGACACCCTCAGAAGCCGATGCCTGCTCAGCAGCTTCAGACCTATCTGAGGGAATGATTTCTGAGTGTCCAATACCTTGAGTATCCAGAGGCCCAGTCGGCTCCACGTGGGAGTCGGAAGCGGCCTGTGGCTCTGAGGTAGCGGGCGCCAGGGGCTGTGAAAGCGCCTCACTGAGAACCAGCGATTGGCCTAGCAGAGGCCTCATCGTCGATTTTGGACCTCAGATGCCTATCCTTTTCCTTGTCCTTGCGTTTTTTGTAAACTCCAGTTGGTTGTTCTGACGGCATTATATAATTAAATTTTTGGCCAAAGTAATGAAATGCAAAATCAAACAGACGCTTAATGAGTGGTTAAATCTAGCACAAAACCGACAGCTAGCAACGCTGTGATCAGGGCCTAGGCAAGGAATACAGTAAGAGTGAAAATCCTTATGAGGTATTTGCTTCCCACAAGAAATACAATTAACTTTTTCCTGACATCAGTCTGGAGCAAGAAAAAAGTTTCCCCAACGGGGTACTTAGCTTTAATGAAGACTTTGGTTCTGAAATTCAGATTTGAAAATCTCAGGAGTCGGCCGGCCGGCACTTGCAAACTGCTTTTGCTTCGGGCACCGCGCGGCAAGAAAGACTGAAGAAAATAGAGTTGGCTGCATCTTTTATACCCCTGGCGCACTGACGTCAGGGAAGAGGCGACAGCAACCGACGCCAGACCTAGACTTTGGAATTCTGGCCGACTGAGGGTAGCCTGCCAGCAGGATAACCCAAGAGTAATGACTGCAACAGTGAAACACGATGCACATCAGCACTCTCACACACACACAAGAAAGGAACAGCTACCAACAAAGTTAGGCCAGCACTACCAAAAAAACAGTAGGGAAAGCACTACCAACAAAGGATACTGCAATGTAAAAACAGCACACTCAGTCATTGAAAGGAAAGTAAGATAGAAATAGTAAAGGACAAGGAAAGAACTACCAATGACGGTAGATGAGAACACCAACGTGTAGGAGAGAGGGATAAACAAAGAAGTAAGGCAAAGTGGGTAGAATGAAATTAAACTACAGTAATACAAAATATCTAAGAAATAGTACAGCAGAAAGAAAGAAAGAAAAGAAACTATGAAAATTTTACTTAGCTGACAACAGAATCTGGCTGACTCTTGTGACAAAGAGTGGCAAATAAGATCTGGGGTAATCCGGAGAGGGTTATTGTGGGTGGAGTTTTAGTTCGAGAGAGTTTTTGGCTTGGGCGAGCTGTGTAATGGTGGCGCCAGTTCCAAGGATTGGAACAGAGTCCCCAAAGTCAAGGATAAATGAAGATTGACATCATCAGCTCTTGTGTTATTCCAATGGATATCAATACAGGTTCTTTAAAGTTTTGCAGGATTTGAGTTACTTTCATGTACTTTACTGTAAGTTTTTGTTTAATTCTAGGTCTCTTAACTGCAATTGTTATCCTATGTGAAGTATATTATTTGTAATAATGTATGGCATTAAATAATCTTTGTTAGGAGATTTCTACCCAGGCCTCAGATAAAAGGCATTTTTTTTAAAACCAGTCAGGCTTTCAAACACAGGACACTTGTGCAATACATTTATTGCTTAGACAGACTAGGATCAAAATGCCAATTAGTGGTATGCATGTTTGTGTGCTTTAATAACAGTTTCCTGCTTACGTACCAGCAGCCAATTTCACTTTATTGAGTAGCAAAAATTCTTCCAAGCAAACAGGCTGTACTACAATCGACCACATCAGAACTGCTGATCAGTTCTTCAGAGCAGAGATTTCCCTGGACTGATGAGCCTTCTTGCAGGAAATTATAGACTCGTACCTAGAAAAATGCAGGTGTGCTGTCACTCTGTCCTTTCTCAGATGGCACTCCATCCCTTACCTTGTGTACGGAGCAGAGTTAAGCACCATACCTCACTTACAGCAAAAGAGGTACATCATACATGAATAGGTTCAAAATTATCCAGGATGCATTCAAAGAGCTGTTAAGTACTACAACAAGGATCACTTCCATTGTATTAAGAAATATGCTGGACAAAAATAGCTCAACCTTAGAGGAAAAAAGATAAAAAGTTCAAAACTGACCCAAGACCAAGTGGCAGACCAGTAGACTGGTGCCACCTTCAGGCATGAGATGACCAGTTCCCACTGAAACACCAAGTTCAATAAGTGGCCATACTTGTGTTAAGTCACCCCAAAAGTACAACTGTGCAAGTAAACTTATAATAGATGTTCTAAAAAAATCACTGCTACAGTAACTTAAGTTATGTGTGTGCTGTACCATAAGAAAAAGAGATGTTATAATAGATTACTGTTGCAGTACTACCCCTTGTCACTACTCAACTCTACAAACCTTAAAAGGGGCCTTCCTTGCACTCCAACTGCCAGGAGCTCCATATGAAAACAGCTGGAGAGCAAATTTCTCAAGAGCAACTTTGCCTGGTCAGGAAGGCAACAGCCTTGAAACAAGATTAGGAAACAATTAAACAGCAACTAAGATTAAAAACGGTATATACAGTCACATCCTGGCAACACAAAAGGAAAACAACCAAAATACGGGGTTAGAGAAGGGCAGGTTACTGCAATAATGACCTGTTACAACATTTACAGTCATGAAAAGTTCAACATTCAGCATACATATCACTCAAAGTAGCCTAACCTATGAGGGTGGATTACCCTAGCTTAGAAAACCAAAACAAAAGGGTTGAGGTTAATAAACTAAGGCTCCAGGAGCCCCAGGAGAATGTTTATAGCAAAGTCTGTTCTGTTGTAGGTAAAGGAATTCAGCTTGTAGTACTTTGTACACTGAACCAAGATGCAGCCGCTAGAATACTTCGAGGCTACCCATTTCCTGAAGCCAATGAAGAGGCTAAAGCTCTTGTGGAATGGGCATTAACCCTATCTGGAAGTACCTTGCTATAAGCGGTATAACAAAAGGCAATACCAAAAGACAACCATCTGGAAATGGTCTGATTTGTCACTGGTTGTACTTTCCTCATCTTCACAGCAGATGTATAGCTGATCAGCTTTCCCGAAGGTTCAACTGTTGTCTACGTAGTACTGTCTCTGGGCATCTAGTGTGTGAAGAACATTTTCTCCTTTATTCTTGGGTTCAGGAAAGACAATGGGGGGATGAATAGTCTGGCTTGAAGTAAACACTGAGACCACTTTAGTTAGTGCCCAAAGAAATCCTGCCTTGTAAAAAAATGGGATAGGGTTGATTCACCATCAGTGCTTACAATTCATATACTCTCCTAGCAGATGTCAGAGCAACAAGGAGTGTCTTTTCATATTAAGAATCTCAATTCAGCCAAATGAGATGGTTCACATGGAGAAAAATGTATTTCGATCTCTAGAGGGAACCACCAGTCTCCTTAAATAGACAGATATGAGAAACACCTTTCAAAAGCTGTTTAACTTGATTATGGATGAAGAGAGGGTCAAAGGGAAGACCAGAAGAAATGGCTGAACAAATGCACCTCTATACAGGAATGAGATAGGCCAGAGCACAGTAATTCAACACAAATCAAGAGGCCTGAAGAGGCTCCTGCACTGGCACTACATAAAAAAAAAAAATAATAATAATTTTCCACAAACATATACGATTTCCTAGTACTAGATTTTTTCATTTCCTTTTGTACCTCAGAGAAAAGGTTCCCACAAATCAAAATTATATCATCCAGGCAGTTAGCTGGAGTTTTCAGGTTTGGGTACATCAAACAACCAGTCTTGTGTAAGTAAATTTAGTCTCTAAGAAAGCTGGTGATAATTACTTTGGCCAGGCTGAAAAGGAAGACTGAACCACTGCTGCCTAGGCCAAAAGGGAGCTACCACTACAATTTTTGAAAGTCTTTCTTAATCTCTTCAGACCACCACTGGATATAAATGAACAGGCATACAGAACATTCCCGTGCAAGGGAATGAGAAAGCATCCCTCTTCCAGACCTGTTTGCAAGGAGTCCTGGAGCAGACTTTTTCAGTCTGTTGCAAGGAGTCCTGGAGCAGACTTTTTCAGTCTGTTCTGACAAGAGATAAACAGATAAAAGTGTTTGCCCACAGTTGTATCAAGTCTTGAAAGACCCCAGGATGAAGTTGCCATTCATGAGGATCTGTTCTTGTCCTGCTGAGCTTAACTGCAATTAAGTTTTGTTCTGACAAAATGTATGAAGCCTGAAGAGTCAGAGGAGCTCGCCTCCCAGGCTACCATAGCAAGTCTGCAAAGAGGGCAAGATACAATACCCGCGTATGTACCACGTCACAGTAGTGCTGGCTGTATAAATTTGAAGGGGTCCTGGTGACCAGAGATGACAAAGCTTTCAAAACACTGACTGCAGCAAGATGACTTAAGGCTTTCAAAACACTGATTGCAACCAACATATTTCTGACATTTATGTGCTTATTGTTGAAAACTCCATACAGCTTGCACTTTTACCTCTCCAGAAACTGCTACCCACACCAGGTTTGCTGCATTTGTGGTGACAGGCTACAGGAGAATCAGAAGAGAGAATGGAGACCTGGATTACAACAGATCTGGTATACACAAAATCTCCCTCACAAATCCCAGCACTGAGATCTGAAAGGACAAAGGGGGAAGATGCTGAATTGAGACTGATCTCAGGTAGCACTATAATTCCCTCATGGGAAGCCTGTAAAAAATAAAAACACTAACAGGAAAAGTAGAAAAAGATTAGTAATGGAGAAATCAAAGAAATAGAAATTGAGGTTATGGAGCAGCTGCAAAGAGAATGATTCAGTGTAGAAAATTGAATGCAGAAAGCACCACAACAGGATAAAGCAATGGCTATCCAAAATTAAGGGAAAACCAATGGAACAGGAAGCAATCGGTCAGGTGCCATATCAAGATACTTTGGAGCCTTCCACAGGAAACCAGTACAAACTTTCACTTGAAGCTAGACAGCAAGGAAAGGAACAGGAAACTGTGGAAACTCTGCAGTCATTGCTTCAGTATAAACTTTCACTTGAAGCTAGACAGCAAGAAAAGGAACAGGAAACTGTGGAAACTCTGATGCAGTCAATGTTGAGGAGTGATAGGCCAGAGAGTTCCCATATGACGGAGCAAGAGATGACACAGGATGAAATTGAAGAGAATGTGCTACAGGGAGATGCTATAGAACTTTCTATGGAATGCCCGCAGGAAACGGAAAACAAGGGATGTGACCTTAGTTTGGAAGAAAATGAGCTAAGAGAAGAGTTGCTTGATTTAATGGACATGGATAGATATATTAAGATCAATGAGAGAAACTGACTGCAGAAGGTCAATAAAACCCCAAAAGTAAGAAGTTTGATAAAACAAATGAATGCAGTTATTAGAACTGTCCATAGAGATCCATGTGATATAACAGAAGTAAACAGGATATACTACTGTGCTGCTAAATTAATAACTGATAAGGTTCTACCACAAGATCACATGATAGTGAGGGAAAGGAAGGGGAGGAATTGAATACCATAATTGAAGTATTGAATAGAGAAAACTATAAAGCAATTAAGACAAGAAGTGTCACTGTTAGAAGATTATAGAAGAGGGAATAGATCAACAAAAATACTAAGAAAAATAGATGTGATTAAAGCAATGCACAGTATTAGAACAGACCAGGCTCTATCATGCACTATTGCAAATAAACTAAAAATTTCACCACAGGTGGAAAAACTTAGAAGATACACAAATAAATATAAGGGAAAACTACAAAATAAGCATTTATTGATGACCGAAAAAGTTTTAGAGAACTGGGAAATAAGGTAAATGAAATTGAAAGACTGCCAAAAAAGAGGAAGTAGATACATTTTGGGGAAGTATCTATGAAGACCCTGTGGAACATAAAGATGTTAAATGGATAGAAAAAGTAAAAAAGAATAAGAAGTTTAAAGGTACAGGATATGAAATGGGATGAAGTAACAGCCAGAGAAATTGAAACAAAGTTAAGAAAAGCCTCTAATTAGAAAACCTCGGGCCCAGATGCAGTACCTAACTTTTGGTTAAAAGTATTAACATCTCTGCATGAGGATTTAGCCATGAGTAAGAACTATTTATATGCACACCTCAGACACCACACTGGCTAACAGGCAAAACAATGATCTTAGTGAACCTGCAAGATACCCTAAAAATTATAGGCCAATAACTTGCCTTCAGATGACGTATAAACTATACATGGGAAATGACGCTGACAGAGTTTATAGTCATTTAGAGGAAACCTCAATTATGGCAGTAGAACAAAAGTGCAATAAAAGAAAGTCTTATGGAACAAAGGATCATTTGTTGTTAAATAAAGTTATAGTGGATAACTGTGAAAAGGGGAAGAATCTAAGTATGGCATGGACTGACTATAAAAAAGCATTTGATAGTAGCCCACATTCATGGATAAAAGAGTGCTTAATGTATCTAAGAGTATCTGTAAAAGATCCAAGTTGTAAATCAATTTGCTCTTCCTGTCCTAACCTACAGTTTTAGCATGATTGACTGGTCCAAAAGTGTTGGATAGATTATATATTAAAACAATAAGGATGCTTCATGCTCAAATAATTTATACAAAAATCAGTGTATACAAAGATTATATATTCCCCGTTCCAAAGGAGGGATGGGCCTCCTTGAAATTGATTACATGTACAGATCTGCAATCATGGGACTCCATACATATCTAATGACCTCACAAGATCCAAATATAGTGAAAGTTTTGAAACATGAGGAGAATAAATCTAACAGGACTTCTCTGGCTTAATTTAGTAGAAGTATATTGACGTCAAGCAAGAATGGAAATTAAACCAGAAGTAGATAAAAACCAGGCAGCAACTGAATATGCAAAAAAAAAAAAAAAGAAAAAAAAAGAACATAAGGTGAAGGACCAGATGAAAAGGCAAGAAATGTGGAAAAACATAAATATAGTTGCAAGTATAGAAAAAGTACAGTTTTGTACCTACCATAAATGTAGATGTCTGATAGACATGCAACTGCAGTCATAACATGTGGGTAGAATACCATAGCTTAGCTGGGGGAGGAGGAATGCTCTAGGAAAAAGATGGTGTGGCAATCAAACCCTGCAGGACTGCCGAAGCAAAGCCTGCTCTGGATCTGGAATATAGAGGGAGATTGTAGTGTTTGGAGAATGTATGCACGGAGCTCCATGTAGCAGCTTCTAGAATGTCCTTAGTAGGCACCCCTCTTAAGAATGCTGTAGAGGTGGCTGTAGCTCTGGTGGAATGTGGTCTGACATTGTCTGGAACAGTCTTTCCATGAAAGGAATAACAGAATCTGATGCAATGTCCAATCCATTTTGAAATAGTTTGCTTTGAAATTGCTTTTCCTTGGACTGCAGGGGCGTAAGCTACAAAAAGTTGTTCAGACTTCCTACTGGCCTTGGTTCTGTCCAGGTAGTAACGAAGTTGTCTGTGAATGTCCAAGGTATGCAACAGTCTTTCCCCCTTGTTCTCAGGATTGGGGAAGAAAGCAGGCAGATGAATTGCTTGATTTAAAGAAACCCTAGATACCACCTTTGGCATGAAAGTAGGGTTGGTCCTTAATGAAACTCTGTCTCTGTGAAAAATAATAAAGGGTGGTATTGTCATTAGGGCCTGTAGCTCCGAAACCCTTCTTGCTGATGTAATTGCCAACAGGAAAGCTGTCTTCCAAGAGAGAAATTGCAAGTCAACTGAAGATGCTGGCTCAAATGGAGGTAGAGTCAGTTTTTCTAGGACAAAATTTAGGTCCCAGGCTGGCACTGGGGCCTTTCTTGGTGGCTTAATGTTCTTGATTCCCCTGAGGAATTACCTTAGTAAAGGGTGTGAAAAAACAGGAGGATCAGTGTTGTATCTAGCTGAAATAGCAGATGCATGTATCTTTATGGAAGAATATGAGAGGCCGTTCTTTAACATATCTGCCAAATATTCCAAGATGAGTGGGATGTTCAACAATGATGCATCATGTCCCTTGATGGTATTCCAACTGCTGAATCTTTTCCATTTTGCTAAGTAAACCTTTCTGGTGGAGGGTCTTCGAGCCTCTGTTAGTATCCGCTGAACTTCCTTGGAGAGAGATAGGCTGAAGTTATTTAAGGGATCTGTTAGCTGCAGTGTCTGTAGATTTGGATGCACTGTTTTGAAGTTGTGTTGAGTCAGAAGTAGAGGCCATTGGGGAAGGGCCCACCTCCTGGTGTGACATATGCTCCGTAGTAGTGGGTACCAGTGTTGTCTTGGCCAGTCCGGAGCTATTATGATTCCCTTGGGTCTCTCTGCTTTGATCTTTAGTAATACTGAGGTCATCAGTGGCAGAGGTGGGAATGCATAGATTGTTAGTTAGTTCCAGTTGAATGAGAGGGCATCTATTTTCCAAGCTTTTGGATGGTATGTCCTTGTGCAGAATTTTGGTAGAAGATGGTTGAGATGAGAGGCAAATAGGTCCACTTCTGGCTTGCCCCATGTCGAAGTGAGTTGTCTGAAGGCCTTCGGATGTAACCTCCACTCGTGTGGATCTGTGAAATTCCTGCTTAGGCTGTCCACCAATACATTGTCTTTTCCTGGGACAAACAGGGATTGTAACTGGATGTTTAGACTCAGTGCTTTCTCCCAAAGATGCATTGTCAGTCTGCAAAGGGGGTAAGAGTGGGTGCCCCCTTGCTTGTTTATGTACCACATCACAGTGGTGTCTGTCCGTATCAGTAAATGGCCTTGCTGGAGTTGGTGTTGAAAAGCCTCGATGGCATGCATTACTGCCAGCATTTCCTTTTGGTTTATATGCAGATGTGTTTCCTTTGGAGACCATTGTCCTTGTGTACACCTGCCTTCCATGTGCGCCCCCCCCCCCATCCAAGGTCTGAGGCGTCTGTGGTCATGGTCTGTGTTATCTGTGTTTTTTTGAATGACATACCTGTGTTTGCCTGGCTCACCGAGGCCCACCATAGAAATTCCTTTTGTAGGCATGGAATGAGCGGAATGATTGTCTCCAAGTTGTTGCTGTGTTGAGACCAAATGCTTTTTAGGTACCATTGAAGCTTTCTCATGTGTAGTCTTGCTAATGGAACCAGGAGAATGCAGGATGCCATGTAACCCAGGGCCTCAATGAATCTCCTTGCAGTCATCTGGGTGAGTTTTGCTAAACCTTTGAAGTAATGAGTTAACTTCTCTTGTTTGTCTTCTGTCAGGTAAGCCATCTGAGAGGCTGTGTCTAGTTTGGCTCCTAAGAAGATTATTTGCTGGGATGGCTGCAGTCTTGACTTCTGGAAGTTGACTGTGTATCCCAGAGCTTGAAGTAATCGTATGACATAATCCAGGTTTTTTGTCAACATCAATTTGTCGTCCGCTTGTATGAGGCAGTCGTCCAGGTACGGGTAAATTTGTATCCCCTGGAGCCTGCAATGAGCAATTACTGAAGCCAGGCATTTTGTGAATACTCTGGGCGCAGTAGATAAGCCAAATGGCAATGCTGAGAATTGATAATGCTCTGGCCCTGCAAGAAATCTGAGGTATCTTCTGCAGCTGTGTCTGATAGGGACATGCAGGTATGCCTCCTTGAGGTCCAGAGTAATCAGCCAAGACCCCTTGCCCAGCATGGGAAGGAGTTGCTGTAGAGTCAGCATTTTGAACTTTGGTACTATGAGAAAGGTGTTTAATGCGGACAAGTCCAGTATTGGTCTCCATTGAGATTCTTTTCTTGGAACCAGGAACAGTCTTGAGTAAAACCCCTGGTCTTGTTCTTGTTGTGGAACTCTTTCTATTGCTTTCATCTGAGTCAGCAGAGTGATTTGCTTGATAGCCTCTGCTCTCTGGTTTTGTGGTAGGTTTGGCATGCCTTGTTTTCTTGGTAAGGTATGAAAATGAAACCTGTACCCTCGGTCTATAATGTCCAAAATCCATTTGTCCTTTGTCAGTCTGTGCCAGTTTTCTGCAAACAGAGATAATTTCCCGCCCAAGGGAGCTTCTATTTGTTCCCTGGTAGGCGGTAGTAGAAGTCATTGAGATTGTGGTTGTGGGGCAGGTGAAACCCCTGCGTCACTTCTTTGGTTTCCTGGCTGCCATTGTCGTCCCCTGTAAGGGCCTCTGTATTGGCCTCTTCCTTGGCCACGTCTGTTCTTACCCCTTTGAAACTTTTCTGTATTAGGAAAGGACCAGTTTTTAGAAGGCCAGTTCCTACTGAATCTGGGGGGTTGAACTTGGAGGAAATCTTTCACCGTCTGAACTGATTTTGCTTTTTCTTCGATGGTCTTTAACACATCTTTAGCATTTGCACCAAAAAGCTTGTTCTTTTCCAAAGGTGCATCAAGAAGTTTTGCTTTTACATGATCTGGTAGAGGTTGATCTTTTAACCAAGCATGTCCTCGAATGACTGCCCCTGTCATAGCTGCCCCACATGAAGCTTCCAGTGCATCATACCCACACTGCAGGAAGTGGTTGCTTACTTGCTGAGTGTTATGTACAGCTTCCTGCAAAGTCTTCCTGTCCAAAGGATCAGGAGTGGCTAGAGTTTTTTGTAAATCTTCTAAAAGGTAATCCTTATATTGTAACATATGAAAAAGGCAATTTAAAGCTCTCATAGATAAGGTAGTGGATGTGTAAACTTTTTTACCCCATCTCTCTAAAGACCTGGCCTCCCTGTTGGAGGGCAAAGGATTTTTAGAGGTGGAGGCTGAAACTCCTTTAGGCCCCTGTGAAATAGTTTCCAAATCAGCAGAATGGGCCCTGAATAAATGGGAATGAGTTTCTGGGACCCTGTAATACCTGTCAGGCTTGGCTGGAGCAGGAAGAGGAGAATCAGGGGTAGCACTAGAGTCAGAATATAGATCATCCAGAACATCAAGTACAGGAGGAATAGCTAAGGGCCTGTGCTGGGACTTCTTAAGGAAAGTCCTCAGGCGTTTCCTAGAATCAGAATATTCCTGACCCTGCCACTTGAAATGTTCCCTCATGGTGTGCAGAACTTCCCCAAAAGAAATATCCTCAGGAGGGGAGGCCGAGGGAATAGAATCTTCTGCATCCGAGTCCTCATAGGTCTGGAAGAGCTCTTCCTGGCTATCAGAGTGGACAGAGCCCTCGGAGTCTTCATCTGAAGGAATAGGTTCAGAGGGTTCAACCCTGGGCCTTTTATCAGGAGGCTGGGATCCTCTCTCAGGATGGGCCTGTGAACCTCGAATCATGGAAATTAAATCAGCAGCCATGGACATAATTTGTGTCTCTGGAGTAGGCTGAGGTAAGGATTTAGAAGTAATATGCTTTGTCTTGCTGGCTGCCTTAGCCCTAGTGTAGGCCTTAATAGACATGGCCATAGGAGGCCTGGCAGCTCCACGTGCAGGAGTGACCTTGTCTACAGCAATGGTCTCGGGCATTTCCTCGGTTTTGGTATCCGGAGGAAAATCGATAACTGGCGGAGTGATGTCCGGAATCGGAGTAGTCGGTAATGCGGTGTCTTCGGTTCGGAGCGGTGGAGAGACCGTCTCGGAGGGAACCGGAGCACTCGCGCTGGGTTTTGGCGTGGAGTCGGTGGTAGACACGGGCCGAGGATGTCGGTCCCGGTCTTTTCGCTTTTTGGGAGTTTGCGATGTCGGAAGATCCAACTGCATGTTGTAAGCAAATTTATCGGCAATAAAGTCTTCAGCGAACTCCACCCGGCGCCTGAGAGTGTGCTTGTTGAAGCGAGCACAGGCTACACAGGCAGAGACGTCGTGGTCTGGGCCCAGGCAGGGAAGACAGTAAGAGTGGAAATCCTTATGAGGTATTTGTTTACCACAAGAAAGACAATTGTTAACTTTTTCAGTTATTTCTGACATCAGCTGAGGCAAGAAAAGGTCCCCAACGGGGTACTTAGCTTTTTTGATGACTTCGGTATCGAAGAATACAGGAGCTGACCGACCGGCACTTGCGAACTGCTTCTGCTTCGGGCACCGCGCGGCAAGAAAGACTGAAGAAAATGGCGTCGGCTGATGCTTATATACTCCAGCCGCTCTGACGTCGGAGAGAAATGTGACATCAGCCGACGTCGGACCCAGACTTTGGAATCCGGCCGACCGAGGGCTGCCTGAGGCAGGACAACCCACATGTTATGACTGCAGTTGCATTCTTGAAGGACATCTTCTGGAAGAACCTCATGTTGATCAGGAACAAATGCAGGAATGGTTAAGGAGAGGCGAATTCAAACCAAGAAATGAAAGGTTAATATCAACAGCCCAAGATAGTGGGCTACGTACACGCTGGTTTAAAGTCCATTGAACATGTGGGAGAAACAGACAAATGTAGGGTTTGTAAAACCGAATTGGAAACAGTCACACACCTTGTTGCTGGTTGCTCCACACTAATGGCAAAAGGACTGTATACTGAAAGCCATAATAATGTGACAAGACTGTTGCACTGGGGATTGTGCAAACATGATGGTATTGAAGTGGCTGAAAAATGCTGGAAACATAGAAAATGATGAAGTTTATATCACATGGGATCACCCATTACCAACAGTCTAAAAGACAGATGCTAAAAAGCTGGATATAGTGGTCCAAGAAAAGAAGACAAAGGTAGCATTGACCATTGAAAATGCCACACCCAGTGACTATGTGTCACTCTCTACGCAAGACACTAAAGTCATAAAATATCAGTATCTGCAAGCAGAAACGAGAGCAATGTGGAAGAAAGATACCTAGACAGTTCCAATAGTAGTAGGAGCAACACTTTACTACTGGGCACATTGCGGGTGCTGCAAACAGCACTACTGGCTGACATCACTGAAACAATACTAATTTCATGAACTTTAATCATACTTTGACTTAGGAATGTGGTCCATTCACAGTCATGGTTTTAGAAACCCAAAATACCTGGGAGAAATTAAAAGAAGTCTGTCCAAGGAAAAACATAAGAACCACAGAAGCTATGTACCCAAAATCCTGAGAAATTCTCTTGCAGATATGAGAATGAAGCAATTCAGGAAGAACTGCTGAAACGTCTAATTCTGTCTGGAGGAGGAAATGATGTTCTTACAGCAGAACCTAGCACACATCCCAGGAATACAATTCTATGAGAAGGGATGAGTGAAGACTACTGAAAGATTTGAAAACCTACACATATTCTGAACTGCTGAAGACTCGACAGGGGGCTAAAAAAAAAAGTCTACAAACATTAAGCAGTTGTCCAAATATGGACAAAATATAAATGCCTAAGTCTGCAATAAACAATAACTGGGGAAATACACCCAATACCCTTGGTGTAGTGAAAGTCCCAAGGATAAGACAAAGAACAGCTAAGATTTGCTGTATCCGGCTCACATTAAGAAACACTTGAACTGTTCACCAGTGAGAATGTGAGGATGAGCATCCTTTAAATATAGCTTTACACTGAAAGCTAGAGAAGAAAGAGGTATAAGAGGCCGAAGGACTAACATTTTGAACTTCATAATCATGACAAAGATTTAGAAACGAATAATCTAATACAGACCTCCAGGATTCTTCCCCTTTTGGTACCAGAAACATCTTTGAATAAAATCCTTTAGCCAAGTGGCAATGAAGCACAGGTTCTAAAAGTCTGTCTGCCAGCATCTAGTGCAGAATGGACGGGGAGAGACTACTCACTGGGCAAGAAGGAATCTCCTAGAAAGGAAAGGGGGATTCTCACTGCCAAGCGTTTCCCTGCTGGATTACATTTAACACCCATCTCTCTGAAAATATCTGATGCCACAAAGGAAGATGAAGCCTCAGAGACGGACAGAGATTGTCAGGGTGGAGGGGGGTTAAACAGGTAAATAGCCATGCTGACAGATAACTGTCCTTGAACTTTTGAAGCTTTTCCCTTCATTTTAAACCCTCCTTACCATTGCTTTTTAAAATCCTGCTTGATGTTTTCTTGCTGCTTAAATTGCTCATTGAAAAAGGGATCGAAGAAACAGGGCAAAATTTCTATCTGCTTTGAAAAAGGAGGTCCAAAAAATCTCGAGTTACTGCTTGAATCAGCTTTCCCATTTCACCACACTTCTTTAGCACCTCAGTTACAGAAGGGCCAAAGAACTTTGTTATTTAAGGGACAATTTAAAATTCTTCAGGAAGGTTTTGAAAACGAAGCCAAAACAATATTCTTAATACAGACCCAGAAGGAGCAGTTCTGGGGGAAGAAGCAGCTTCATAAGCACACTTTACAATATATTTAGTAACACAAAAAGTGAATGTTACAGAAGCATTCAGAGTACGTTTTTAACATCAGAAGAAGGAATGTTCACTATTAAACATCTCAATATTCTCAAACAATGAAAGTAAAAACTTTAGCATACACTTCATAATCCCAAATGTTAAAGTACTACAAAAATACGGCAATAGTGTAGTGTACTGGCTCACCAGATGTGCAGTAGCAATCACCGCCCAAAACACTCCCCCGTTGTTGTAAGTCAGTTGGAAGTATTCAATATTCATCCGGTGTGAATGAATATTAAAGCAATGCTTTTCAAGTTAAATATTCAAAATTGTTTCACATTTATTTCAATGTATAAACTGGCACTAATGAAAAGGTGTTGAATTGAGGTTATGGAAACACTGCGAGTGATGCAAGAGTGTGTGTGTGGGATAACAGTGTGGCCAGGGAGCAGCACGGTGGCTTTCAGTGAGCATATGGAAGACCTTTGAACAGAAACATGTTTTTGCTTTTTACATTATTTCATTAGTTGTCAGTGTGCAACTTGCTAAACATTGAGTTTCCTGAGATTATTACTTACTAGGTCAACTAATATGACAACAGTTAGGCGAAGCACCATATGGAAACTTACATCAGATACTCATAGGACGTTAAAATTTATTTCTAAAAAGCAACAGATTTACTTTTGTTGATTTGCCCAAAGAATAATCATTTGACAAATAATTATGACTCGGACTAAATTCAGACATAACAGTAATAAAAACGGAGAATAAAAAAATCTCAAGTTTTCACAACTAAAATTAATTATTTCATTACTCTCAATGAAGGTACCATGAATCAATGAGTTCCCACCATAATCTGTGTAAAATACTCAACTTCTTTACCCAAGAATTCGGCCTGATGTCACTGCCTAATATGAATGGCATGTCAATCATGCCTCATTTCATATGAAACTTTTCACGCCAATCACTGGAGCCACGCCCACTCCTGCACAGAACTGAAGGTGAGCCAGTACACTACACTATTGCCAAAAATGCATTTCTAATGTACCTAATATGGATTCCCATTATAACAGTCTACCAGAAGCAGTTTTAGGTAAAGAAATCACTGCTGATAGGCTTCAGGATTAGAAAAGAAATATTTGAGAGTTTATCCAACTGTAACAAATCATAATACACTTTCTGTGCCTTAACTCATTCTGCACCCACCGAAAAATCTAATGTTGATAAAGTCTCAGAAAAGGAAAAATCTTCAGGAAGGAAATCTGAAACCATACTTAAATCAGAATGTGCAGATTAAGAAGGAATTCCTAAGGTACAACCCCTGCCCTGTAATGTCTGCTCCTCTGACTGAAAATCCATGACAGAAACAGAAGGAATCTTTTCCTTGCCTGAAGATACAGAACACTAGAGAGAAAAAAAGCACTACTGAGCTCCTTAGTAAATACCAGTACATCTTTCTAGGCCATGGAAATAGATACGGGAGATTGGAAGTGCACCCCCCTCCTCCCACTATGCTCATTCTTCATAAGAATTTCCCTAGAAAAAGGCACAGTCTCAGAAAGCATATGAATCCCGGATGCAGGTTCCCTCTGCCCATTAAGTGAAGAACCTTCAACAGTCCCTTCCCCTGAGACAAGAAGACAGTGGTCCTCTCTTGCCTGTTAAGGGCATCTCTACAGTCACAGAGAATCCCTAGTCTTGGTGGCTGCATCTGCAACACCAAGAAGACTGAAGAAAAAGGATGGGAAGTCTGAGGAACAACATGAGACCACAGCAAAGTCACCCAGCAGCACCTAAACCAGAACAGGAGCTAGCCTGACTTGTAAATACTTAAACAACTTACTTCTTCTTGCAGAGAGGGGAGACCAATGGCAAGCCAAGAAAGAGCCCTTAGTAACAGGCAAGGCAGAGAAAATGTTATGTTCTCACCATAACATTCCATCTGTGTTGTCCATTATCATTCTTTAGCAACAATTGGGTTTGGATCCAATCCTTGGATTGGACTTTGCCATATTTTCAGCTCATGGCCACTAAAACACACATGCTATTCCCTTACCCATAATGCTCCATCCCCTAACATACCTCAGATGATCTTTGCTGGCTTATTGTGTAAAAGGAAAGTATTAGCAACATATTAGCAAAAATCTGTATACAGAGCTCAACATAAGGAACAGTGGTTCACTAATAAGGTTTCATTATTCCACAAGTCATTAGTTCAAAAGTAGGGGGATGGTGAGAGGGAAGCTGAGGAAGAATGAAAATGGGCAACACAGATGGAACATTATGGTGACTACATAACTTCTTTACCTGATTTTGTCAATTTTCATTAATTCCACAACAGTTGGGACAGAGTCCCACGCTACCTGAAATCCTGGGAGGACTCTAAGGATATTCCTGATCACAGCTCAGCCAAAGGCTGCTCTTCCCCTCGAGACCAGATCCAATTTATTAATGAGTACTAAAGCTATGAGGATAGCCCAAGTAGCAGCCACACGTATATCATTCATGGATGCCCTGTAAAGAAATACTGAAGATGTAGCCATGGACCAGATTGAATGGGCCCTCAATGGTTTTAGTAAAGAAAGCCCTCATTTGATATAGACAAAAAATATACAATCTGTAAGCCACTTGGCCAAGGTGATCTTTGTGACTAGCTTGCCCAACATAGAATCCGCAGATGAAACAACTGGTCATTTTTCTAAAATTGTTTGTTCTCTGCAAGTAAAAACACAATTGACTGTGAACATCTAGTAAGTGCAACATACTTTCACTTTTGTTTGTAAAATTTGGAAAGCAAACTGGCACATTAATAGATTGATGTTCGATTCTGACACCAATTTAGGAAGGAAGGATGGACTGGTTTGTAAAGCCACCCTATCCTTATGAAATATTAAGTAAGAAGGTTTAGAAGACAGTGTCTGAAGTTCTGAAAGTCTTCTAACAGAAGTGATGGCTACCAAAAATATAGTTTTCCAGGTCAACATTTTCAACTCATATTTGGCTGCTGGTTTAAAGGGTAAATTAATTACTGATTACATCAACTGTAAATCCCATGGTGGAGCTGGATCTTTAAAAGGGGGTCTCAAAAGAAGGGTACCTCAAAATGACTTTACAAAGTTTAGATTAAGCCAAGAAGGAAATTTCAATCCCAACATGAAAATTATAAATAGCACCTAGTTATACTCCAATAGTTGAGGGACTGGCTCCTTCATTAAAAATCAATCCTTGCCAAGTATTCAAGGACACTATGTATTGTTGCTGTTAGGGGGTCAACATGTTTCTGCTGTGCCCAAAAAACAAATCTCTTCCATTTACTTCTCTAAAATTTCCTTGTAGAAGCTTTGTGGGAGGACAAAAGTATATGACAGACAGGGGAGGAGAATGTATGTTTTCTGGCTATCGATGGAAGTGCAGAAACCATGCGGTCAGTCTGAGATATCTGGGTGAATCATGTCTGTCGGTTGAGACAGAAGGACCAAGAATTGGATCCAGATTCCATGGAGGATAGATTAGATGAGGTCAAAGGAAGGGGAACCAAATTTCTTGAGGCCAGTAAGGTTCAATGAAGATGACTGTACTCTTCAAACAGATGGTTTCTGTAGAAATTTGGGGGATAAGCATAAAGGAGACCGGGGGTGCAATCATGTAGGAGTGTCTCTCTCTGACTCCCTCAGAAGGGGGATTAGAGCAAAGAACCTGCTGCACTTGTTTAGAGGCAACGCAAATAGGTTACAGCGTCATTGCCCCCAGTGGCGAAAAATCATTTCCGCCACATTCTTGTTGAGAGACCTTGTGAGGTAGTAGAATGGATGTGCACAGTTTGTTCACTATTACACTGGATTTCCCTGGAATGTACTTTGTTATCAGAAATAGGTTGGATGAGATTACCCATTGCCAAACTCTGAGAGATTCTCAACATATGGAGTAAGATCTGGTTCCTCCTTGTTTGCCGATGTACCAAACCAGGCTTACTGTCTGTCCGAATTGCAGTTGTAACAGATGGCAGAGTGTCTTGGAATGTCTGCAACACTAAGAGCACTGGTCTCACTTCCAGGACACTGATATGCAAACTGACCTCTTCAGGGGACCACGTGCCTTGGACTGTATTTCCCAGAAAGTGCCCCCCACCCAATCTGAGATGCATCCGTGGTCACTATGGTCTTGGGTTAAGGATAAATGAAATTACAGCCTTGTAGAACTTGATGCGAGTGAATCCACCAACAAACATATCTTTTGCATGCATGTGTTGATGGAGAATGGACTACCGATTTGCTAACATCCACTGAAGAATCGCATATGAAATCTTGCTACTGGAACAAGAACTAGCAGAAATTGATCCCAAGGCCTGCAGGATTGATCAGGCTATTGCGGAGCTGTGAATTATTTGCTTGACCTGGAATCTTACAGTCTGTGGCCTTGACAAAAGAAGAGAAGCTGTCATGGATAGTGTGTTGAAAATGGCTCCTATGAACTCAGATATCTGAAATGGTTCTAACTGTGATTTGTTGTAATTTATGGTTATCCCTAGATGGGAGCATATCCGAGTACCTGGTCTCAAGCTCTTACCAGAAGATGCCTGGTCGGGTGGTAATGAGCCAGTTGTCATGTAGAGAAACACACTGAATCCCTACAGTTACAGGTGAGCTGCTACTACTGCCACACATTTGGTAAACACCCTGGGGGCTGTGGTAAGGCCAAAGGGCAGTGCTCTGAGCTGGTAAAGTACAGCTGTGTACACTTACCATAAATGTAGATGTTAGAGTGTATTCACTGTTGCAGTCATTACATTTGGGTAATCTGCTGGCAGGCTGCCCTCAGTCGGCCTGATTAACAAAGTCTTGGGTCCTGCGTCGGTTGTTGTCCCTTCTTCCATGATGGCAGGTCGTCAGGGGTATAAAACATGCAGCCGACACCATTACATCAGCTTTTCTTGCACCAGATGTCAAGTGCCCCCCAAATGGGGAGCCAAATATTTAAGTAATTCAAAAAACACAAAAATATACCTCCAAACAAAAACAAATGCACCAAAAAGGCTTTTAAGCACAGTAAAGGAAAGTAGAGGTATAGTAAGAGAAAAACAGGGGGTTGGAGGGAGGGTAACTAGGACTGCACAGAGAATACACTCAAACATCTACATTTATGGTAAGTGTATACAACTGTACATGTTCTTCGTGTTTCACTGTTGCAGTCATTACATTTGGGTAGATTCCCAAAGCTATGGTTGGGAGGATGGATTTATACAGCATTAGGACCAGCTATAAGGCCCTGCAGGACAGCAGTGGCAAAGCCAGCTCTGGAGTTAGAGAAGAAAGGTAAATGGTAATGTTTGGTGTACGTATGAACTGAGCTCCAGGTATCTGCTTCTAGAATGCTTCTGGTAGGAACACCTCTGAGAAAGGCTGCAGAAGTAGATGCAGCCCTGGTGGAATGAGATCCGATTCCCTGGGGGGATAGTTTTACCATGATGCATATAGCAGAAACAAATAAAATGGCTTATCCATTTGGAAATAGTCTGCTTTGAAATAGCCTTTTCCTCTGCCCCTGCAGCAAATGCCACCAGTAGTTGTTCAGATTTTCTTAGAGATTTTGTCCTGTTTAAGTAAAATCTAAGTTGTCTCTGTACATCCAATGAATGCAGAATCCACTCCTCCTTGTTCTGTGGATTGGGAAAGAAAGTTGGCAAATGAATGGTCTGATTAAGAGCCACAATGGATACCACCTTGGGCATGAAGGATGGATTAGTCCTGAGAGACACCCTGTCCGCATGAAAAATAATGAAAGGCTCTACTGCCATAAGAGCCTGTAATTCAGAAATCCTTCTAGCTGAAGTGGCTGCTAAAAGGAAAGCTGTTTTTCCAGGAGAGAAATTAGTAGCTGGATTAAAAGGAGGAAGATTGAATACAAAATTGAGGCCCCAGGCAGGGGTTGGAGCTCTCCTGGATGGTCTTAAGTTTTTGGCCCCTCTGAGATACTACTTTAGCAGAGGATGAGAGAAGAGGGGAGGGTCTGTGTTGTAATGAGCTGAAATGGCTGAGGCACGGATTTTTATGGAAGAAAAGGACAGGCCCTTGTGAAGCATCTCAGTTAAGTATTGTAAAATCTGAGGAATATTGGGCACTGCTGTGCTTGTTCCTTGTGATTGATTCCAGGCACAGAATCTTTTCCATTTGTCAGCATAAGATTTTCTAGTACTAGGCCTTCTCACCTCCAAAATGACATCCATCACAGGTTTGTTGAGGGATGCTAAGGGTGAATTTAGGTGATTAGCCACGCTGCAAGATTCAAAGTTTGGAGCAGAGTGTGCAGAATTTGGTTGTTCTGCTGAGATAGTAAGGTGTCTGAGGCAGGTGCCATGGTGGGAGTGACATATTGCGCAGGAGTGGGTACCAGTGTTGGCGAGGCCAGTCTGGAGCAATCAGCATAATTTTTGGTTTGTCCCGTTTGACTTGGTAGAACTTTGGAGAGCACAGGCAGACGGGGAAAAGCATAGACTCATAGGTTTTTCCAGCTGAATAATACAGCATCCACTTTCCAGGCTTTTTTGTGATGTGTTCTTGTGCAGAATTTGTCCAACTGATAGTTCTGGGTTGAGGCAAAAAGCTCTATGTTTGGACTCCCTCATGTGCATGTCAACATGTTGAAAATCCGTGGTTCCAGTTTCCATTTGTGTGGGTCCGTGAGATTTCTGCTTAGTTCATCTGCCAGAGTATTCAGCTTTCCTGGTAGGAATTGAGCTTGTAGTTGTATTTGGTGGGTCAAGACCGTGTTCCACAATGCCAGTGCTAGTCTGCAAAGGGGGTAGGAGTGTATACCCCCCTGCTTGTTTATGTACCACATAACTGCGGTGTTGTCTGTCTTTATAATTAATTGTCCTGGATTAAGGTAGCCCTTGAAGGCTGTCAATGCATTCTGTACAGCTAGCATCTCTTTCTGATTTATATGAAGGTACATTTGATTTGGGCTCCATTTGCGCTGAATGCACTTCCCTGCCAGAAGAGCCCCTCAAGCATAGTCTGATGTGTCTGTAGTTAGGGTTTGGGCAGCAGGGGGTGGAGTGAATGGCAGTCCCTTGTTTTGGTGGCAGGCCTCTGCCCACCATAGGAACTCTAGTTGCAGGCAAGATATGATAGGAATCATTGTTTCCAGGCTGTGACAATGTTGACTCCATAAACTTTTTTAAGTACCACTGAAGTTTCCTCATATGCAGTCTTGCATATGGAATTAGAAGAATGCAGGAGGCCATGAACCCCAAGGCTTGCATAATTTGTCTTGCAGATAGCTGGGTTTTTGTGGCCACCTTTTTGAAGTAAGCTACCAAATGAATTTGTTTTTCTGGCATAAGGTAAGCCATCAAATGCGATTTTTTGAGAAGGTACCAGTTATGATTTCTTTTCGTTTATGGTGTACCCTAGACAAGTTGGAACCCTTTTTACAAATGCCAGATGTTTTAGAAGAATGTCCTTGTTTTCTGCCTGAATTAGACAATCATCCAGGTATGGATATATTTGAATATTTCTTTGCCTGCAAAATACAATTACTGGAGCCAGGCACTTTGTGAAGACCCTGGGCACAGTAGATAAGCCAAAGGGCAGTGCAGAGAACTGGTAATGCCAAAGGGCAGTGCAGAGAACTGGTAATGCAAGTAGCCTGCTTTGAAGTGGAGGTATCTTCTGCAAGATTCTCTGATTGGGATATGCAAGTAAGCCACTTAAGTCTAGAGTTACCAACCAGGCATCTTTGCCTAGCATAGGAAGTAACTGTTGAAGAGTCAGCATCTTGAATTTTGGAATGTCCAGAAATGTGTTTCGAGTAAATAAGTCCAGAATTGGACACCATGATTTGTCTTTTCTGGGTACCAGGAAAAGTCTTGAATAGAAACCTTGTCCCTTTTCCTCTTCTGGTACTGGTTCAATAGCCCCCCATGTTCATGAGGGACAGTACTTGTTTCTGGGCCTCTGCCCACTAATTTGGGGACAGGTCTGGCCATCCGTTTGGGATTGGCAACATGTGGAAATGAAATCTGTATTCCTGGGATACTATATTTAAAACCCATTTGTCCTGGGTTATAAGTTGCCAGTTTCTTGCATGAAGTGCCAGTTTTCCCCACAAAGGGGCGGCTAAAAGGTAAGTGCTTGGCAAGTGTAGAGGGAAGTCATAGAGACTGTTTATCATAGGGAGGTGCATTGTTGTTTCCAGATTTGGAGGTGGAGGCACCCCACTGTTTTGTTCTAAAAGTCCCTTGCGACTGAAACCTGGAGCCTTTGGAATGTCTGGGTTTGACTTGAGTGGCTCTCGAAGGAACTGGAAAGGACCAGTTCTTAGTAGGCCAGTGCCTACTAAATCTTGGAGGTGGCACTTGTAAGAAATCTTTCACAGTTTGCATAGATTTAGCTTCATCTTCCATCTTTTTTAAAACTTCTTCAGCCTTATTACCAAAGAGACAATAAAGAAAGGGTACCTCCTAATGCTAAAGTACAGCTATCAGTAACAAGTAAAAACAGTATTCATAATGAAACACTGTACAACAATGGCCAATGAAGTAAAGTTCTCTTGGAGAATAGGTAGCGTGGTTAAATGATATAAAACTTAAAAGTGCAACATATATAGCAAAAAACTTGCATACATTTCCAGTACTTAAATTAAATGCACTTACAAGATATTCATGCTGTGAATGCAGTTATACCATAGCGAAATGATGGCTCCAAAGTATCCAGTCTTATGATGGCTTCAATGTATCCAATCTTTTTGGTCTGATATACAAAGTATCCACACTGAAGATGTAGTAGCTGCTATGTGACTGTGATGAACTGTGATAACAGCTTAACCAGTCTAACAGATCAAATAAAAGCTTCTAGCTTTAATGGCAGTTAAAATCCTTTTATTGTAGGGAAAAGTTAAAATCTTCATGTCAAGTTAAAATCTTGAGGTAGAATAAAACGGTCCCTATGTATTCCAAATAAGCACTTTCGGTATCTTCTTCAGATCGTAGAGATTGGGACTGGAAGTTCACTTTTATAGTGCTTCCTTATTCCACTATATACATTCTGCATCACCTTATAAGTGAAAGAATGACCGACATTTCTTTCAGCATGCGTTGCTAAAGCATTATGTGGATCTTTATTGGTAACATCTCTTTGATGTCTCAAAATGCGTTTTTTAAACATCTGATTAGTTTTTCCTACATAGAATGCAGGGCATAGTTTACAGATGTTTAAAAATCGCATAAGGAAAGGTGACATTGAAAATATTACTGAATGCAGGGAGAGTAAGTGGATTGTGAACCTCCGTGCTGATATTGCGCCAGTCTTGAATAACATCATTCCACTGAAACCTATACTAAAAGCTAGAAGACCAACTATCAGCTAACATGGAGGTGTGTCTGACTTAATAATTCATGACTGGTCACACCCCCCAAAACCAAAAGGTATAGGAAATGGAACACCCCCAGCTGAGAGGAAAGAGGATTGGTGCGTTTAAACAGCTGACTGACAGTGTGATGATTGAATGATTATCTCGTAAAGGAAGCAAGCACTATAAAAAGGAACTTCCAGTCCCAATCTCTACGATCTAAAGAAGATACCGAAAGCGCTTATCGTTTGGAATACATAGGGACTGTTTTATTCTTCATCAAGATTTTAACTTGACATGAAGATTTTAACTTTTCCTACAATAAAAGGATTTTAACTGCCATTAAAGCTAGAAGCTTTTATTTGATCTGTTAGACTGGTTAAGCTGTTATCACAGTTCATCACAGTCACATAGCAGCTACTACATCTTCAGTGTGGATACTTTGTATATCAGACCAAAAAGATTGGATACATTGAAGCCATCATAAGACTGGATACTTTGGAGCCATCATTTTGCTATGGTATAACTGCATTCACAACATGAATATCTTGTAAGTGCATTTAAGCACTGGAAATATATGCAAGTTTTTTGCTATATATGTTGCACTTTTAAGTTTTATATCATTTAACCACACTACCTATTCTCCAAGAGAACTTTACTTCATTGGCCATTGTTGTACAGCGTTTCGTTCTGAATACTGTTTTTACCAAAGAGACGGTCCTGTTGTAAAGAAGCATCCAACAATTTTGCTTTAACATGATCAGGCAGAAGTTTGCTCTTTGAGCCAAGCATGCCTTCTTAGCACAGACCCAGTTACAGCAGCCCTGCAAGAGGCCTCCAAAGAATCAAAACCACATTGCAAAGTATGTTTTCCAACTTGTTCAGCTGAATGCAATGAATCCTGTAAATCTCAGAAATTAACATCATTTTCTGTTTAAGCAGTCCCATGATATGCTGTTGATATTTAAGCATATGAAATTAACAATTTAAAGCCCTGATTGCCAAAGTTGCAGAAGTGTAAACCTTCTTACCCCATCTATCCAGCACCCTAGAATCTCTATCAGAAGGGGTAGGATTTTTAGCAGTAAAGGCCTTAATGCCCTTGGGACCCTGAGAAATGGTTTCAGGATCTGCAATAGGATTTTTGAAAAGGAATTTGTGGGAGTCAGGAACCCATTTGTCTGGCTTACAAGGAGCCGGAAGCAGAGAATCAGCAGGAGCCATACTAGATTCTGAAAAAAAAAACATCAACAATGTCTAGAACAGGAGGTATAGCCAAAAGCCTATGCTGAGGAAGAAGAAGAAAATCCCTAAGTCTCTATTTAGATTCAGAGAAATCCTGACTTTCCCAGTGGAAATGTTCCCTTAAGGCATGTAAAGTTTCCCCAAAAGAAAAATCCTCAGGGGGAGAAGCAGAAGGAATGGAATTGTCTGCAGAGTCCTCATAAGTAGGTATAGACAAATCCTGTTCATAAGAAGAGTCAGAAGAAATAGAATCCTGTTCAGAAGATTCATAATCAATGTCTTACCTAGGCCTCTAAGAAGAAGGGGGGTTGGCTACCCCTGATCAGAGTAATTAAATCTATAGCCATTTTGATCATTTGTTTTTTAGGCATAGGGGCCTGCACATATGGCCCAGGCATTGGTTTTTTTAGACATAGATTTAGATTTTGGCCTTAGTTTTGAAGATGGCGTCGGTCTAATATACAAATCTGTAGGCCTGAAAACACCCTCAGAAGCCGGTGCCTGCACAGCGGCTCTGGACCCATCTAAGGTAGAGACATCTGCGGGTGCCATAATTGAAGCATCTCGCGGCATACCGGACTCCAAATGGGTCTCAGTAGAAGCCTGCGAATCAGAAGTAGCAGGTATAAGGGGCTGCAAAAGCACCTCACTGAGTACCGGCGAACTGGCAACTGGCTTAGAAGCATAGTCGTCAGTTTTGGACCTCGACAGCCTGTCTTTTTCTTTGCGTTTTTCAGGTATTCCGGTAGTGGGATTACCAACTGACATTTCTGGATAATTAAATTGTGAGCCAAAGTATTTAGAAGCAAAAATATACCGACGTTTAATAGTGCGTTGATTACATTTAGCACAAAACCGACAGCAAGGTATGTTGTGGTCAGGGCCTAGGCAAGGAATACAGTACAAATGAAAATCCTTAATGAGGTATTTGCTTCCCACAAGTAAAGCAATTATTAACTTTTACTGACATAAGGAGCAAGAAAAAGTTTGCCCAATGGGGTACTTAGCTTTTAGTTGAAGAATTTGGTTCTGAAATTGAAAACGAAAATTTCAGGAGTCGGCCGACCGGCACTTGCGAACTGCTTCTGCTTCAGGCACTGCACGGCAAGAAAGACTGATGTAATGGCGTCGGCTGCATGTTTTATACCCCTGACGACCTGATGTCATGGAAGAAGGGACAGCAACCGACACAGGACCCAAGACTTGGTTAATCAGGCCGACTGAGGGCAACCTGCCAGATTACCCAAATGTAATGACTGCAACAGTGAAACACGAAGAACATTGACTGGTTCCCAGCCAGAAGCCTAAATACCTTCTGGACTGTCTGTTCATTATGTGATAGGTCTACAGAGTACATCCAGTCATTCTTGTCCAAAAAGGGCAGAATGGACATCCAGCCCTTCTTGTCCAAAAAGGGGAGAATGGACTAAACTGTGACCATTCAGAACTTGGTGTGCTAAACTGATTTATTCAGACTGCTGAGATCCAAAATTTGGTCTCCAGTCCCCGGTTTTCTTTGGCACTAAAAAGAATCTTGAGTAAGTCCCGAATCCTATCTGGTCTAGTGGGACATCTTGGATGACTTTTCTAGCAGCTTTTGTATTTGCTTTCCACTAACTGGGTGGAACATCAGGAATTTTGCAAACTGGTGGAGGTGGTAGGGAAAAAAGAAGTTATGTCTTACCATAACGTTCCACCTGTATTGTTGATCCTCGTTCAGTCATTATGCATGGGTATCGGTTCCGACCTCGGAACCGAGCCGGCCATTTTCCAAGCTTGCGTCAGCTTCAAACTCTCAAGCTAAACTCTTACCCACAATCTCCCTCTCCCTGTTACCTCAGATTTAGTCTGCAAGTCAAAGAAGGTAGAGGTACCTCTGGTCAAATAACCTAAGAGAACCGGATGGTGAGATCCACTAGAAACCACAGGAGGGGGAAGGAGGGAGGGTCGTAATGACTGAACAAGGATCAACAATACAGATGCAACATTATGGTAAGACACTTCTTTATCTGATATTGTTAATCCTCGTTCATTCCTTACGCATGGGACAGAGAGTCCCCAGCTACCTCTATTCCTAGGAAGCTCTCATGGAAGGACATTCCTGAGCACCATAGAACCGAAAGATGCTCTTCCCCTGGAGGCCAAGTCCAATTTGTAATGATTGATGAAGGTATGAGCCCAAGTTGCAGCTGCATAGATGTCATGTAAGGAAGCTCTAGCATGGAAGGCAGCAGAAGTTGCCACCGACCTTGCTGAATGAGCTTTCATGGTGGTAGGCAACAAGATATTGCATTGTGTATAAATGAAGGTCACACAGTCCTTCAACCATCTAGCTAATGTGACCTTAACAACAGATACTAATCTAGGTCCAGAAAAGGCCAAAAATAACTGGTCAGAGTTACGAAAGGGCCTAGTCCTGTTTAAGTAAAAACGGATTTTCCTGTGGATATCTAGGGTATGTACGCAATACTCTCCTCTGTTTGAATGATTGGGAAAGAAAACTGGCAATTCAATGGCTTGATTAATGGACATTTCAGAGATCACTTTAGGCAGAAATGATGGATTAGTTCTCAGAGACACTATCTCTATGAAAAATCAAGTATGGACTCTTGATACATAAAGCTTGAAGCTCAGAAATACGTCTGGCAAAAGTAATGGCGACCAAAAACAATATTTTCCATGACAAATGAGGTCGCAAGAGGAGGCTGGTTCAAAAGGTGGCATTGTCAGAGCTTGTAGAACTAATGATAAATCCCATGGTTGAATAGGTTCTCTAAAAGGTGGCTTCAGATGATTCACACCTTTTATGAAGGTCTTGCACAATTTGTGGGACATAAAAGAGGAATCTTGATACCTTCATGAAAATTAGAAATTGCAGCCAAATGAACTCTAATGGCAGAGGCCTACAGACCCGATTGAAAAAAGTCGGCCAGATAATCTAGTATTATCGACACTGGTGATGAGAAGGGATCTACTTGTTTATCTTTCAGCCAACAGGTAAATCTTTTCCACTTGCTCAGATAAGTAATTCTAGTGAAAGACTTATGAGATGCAATGAGAATATCACGTACTGGTAAAGAAAGATCATTCTGCCTGGCAATCAATCAAGGGAATTGGAGTAGCCAAGCTGTGAGCTTCAGGCCGTTCAAGTTGGGATGAATCAGGGTTCTGTGGATGTGAGATCAACTCTGGGGTTGGATGGAGAATCCATGGTCAATCTAGTAGGCGAGGCCAAAGGAAGGGGAACCAAATCTGTTGAGGCCAATATGGTGTACGAGGATCACCTTGCTCTTCAACCGACGGGCTTTCTTCAGAAACTGGGGAATGAGGGGAAAGGGTGGAAATGCGTAAAGATGACCAGAGGACCAATTGTGGATTAGAGTGTCCCTGGGTGACTGTCCCGGAGGGGGAATCAGGGTGAAGTAGTTGCTGCATTTGTAGTTGGTCCGGGATGCAAAGAGGTCGCAGCAAGGATGGCCCCAGCAGTGGAAGATCTCTGCCGCTAATCAAGGGATTTAGGGACCACTCGTGAGGTTGAAGAATGCACCTGCTGAGTCTGTCTGCTATCACACTGGAACTTCCAGGAATGTGCGTTGCTAGATGAAAACTGTTGGTAGCCATCGCCCATTGCCATATCCTCATGGCCTTTCGACAAAGGGGGTAAAATTTGGTTCCACCTTGCTTGTTGATGTACCAGACCACCGCCATGTTGTCGGATTGAATCGCAATTGTCCCAGATGGCAACAGGTGATGGAATGCTTGCAACGCCAAAAGCACCGCCCTCAGCTCTAGAACATTTATATGCAGATGGGCCTCCAGTTTGGACCAAGTGCATTGGACTGTCTGTCCCTGACATAGCCCCCCCCCCACATCAAGGAGGCGTCCGTGGTTACTGTGGCCTTGGGTTGCTGGGGGGAGAAAGGGCGAGACCATTGTGACAGATTGTGTCATCCACCAATTTAAATCCTGTCTGCACCTGTAGGTTACTCGAATCATGGCTGAAAGAGGATGCTGAAAAGGATACCATTGGGTGAGCAGTAGCCATTGTAAAAGCCTCATGTGAAACCTGGCCAGGGGAACAATGGTGATGGAGGCTGCCATGGAACCCAACAGCTGTAGAACAGAGTGAGCCGTAGATTTCTTCCTTGGAAGGATTGGAATCAGTTGCTTTATCCTTAAAAGTCTGTGCTCTGGAATAGCAGCTCTGTAGTTCTTTGTGTCCAAGATAACCCCTATGAATTCTGTCAACTGAGATGGGGTGAGATTGGATTTTTGCCAGTTTATGGTTATGCCTAGCCTTTGAGTAGCGAGGAGAGAGTATGCCAGGGCTTCTTCCAGTAGATGTCTGGTGGGGGCGGAAATGAGCCAGTCATTTAGGTATGGAAACACCTGGAATCCTTGAACTCGCAAATGAGCTGTGACAACTGCCATGCACTTTGTGAACACTCTGGGGGCTGTAGAGAGTCTGAAGGGCAGTACTCTGAACTTTTAGTGACTGGCTCCCGCACAGAAATCTTCTTGATGGCCTGTCCACTTTTATGTGGTAGTACGCATCTTTAAGATCCATCGAGCACATCCAATCTTTTTCCAGAAGCAGGAGGATAGACAGTATTGTGACTATCTGGAATTTTTGTACTCTCACAAACTTGCTCAATACACTGAGATCCAAAATTGGTCCCCAGTCCCCGGTTTTCTTTGGCACCAAAAATAGTCGAGTAGAATCCGGATCCTATCTGGTCTGGAGGAACTACTTGGATGACTCTCTTTCTTAGCAGCTTTTCTATCTCTAGTACTGCTTCTTCCATTTGACTGGGTGGAACGTCAGGAAGGTTTTTTGAAGGGGCAGGACAAAGATCGAAGGGGATATGATAACCTCTAGTTATAATCCTTTGTACCAAAGAATCGGTGGTGATGGTTAGCCAGGCAGAAGGGTACAAGGAGAAACTTCCTCCAACCACCTCCAGAGGAAAGCAGTTGGGCCGCTCTTCAGGAGCGCTGGTAGGATTGACCAGGGAAAGAATAATACAGTTGTCTACACTTACGATAAATGTATATGTTAGAGTGTATTCACTGTTGCAATCATTACATTTGGGTTATCCTGCTGGTAGGTTGCCCTCAGTCGGCCTGAATTCTAAAGCCTTGGGTCCTGTGTCGGTTGCTGTCGCCTCTTCCCTGACATCAGGTCGTCAGAGGTATAAAAGATGCAGCCGACGCCATTTTATTCAGTTTTTCTTGCCCCAGATGTCAGGTGCCCCCAAAAGGGTAGGCTAAAAATATGTAAATAAAACATACATGCACCAAAATAAGCTTTACCTTCATCTATAAGCAAATACACCACCCAGGTTGTATAGATTAGAGAAGTAAAGATAAGTTCCAGCAAAAATAAGGGGGATGGCAGGGGGGGTAACCTGGACTGCAACAGTGAATACACTCTAACATCTATATTTATGGTAAGTGTACACAACTGTACGGTGTTCTTAGTGTTTCACTGTTGCAGTCATTACATTTGGGTTGAGTCCCAAAGCTTTGGTTGGTGGGCTGGAGTTAAACAGCATTAGGAGCGGCTATGAGGCCCTGCAGAACTGCAGTGGCAAAGCCTGCCCTGGATTTAGAGTTAAGGGGCAGATTGTAATGTTTTGTAAAGGTATGTACTGAACTCCAAGTAGCAGCCTCTAAAATGTCTTTGGTTGGTACTCCCCAGAGAAAGGCTGCAGAAGTGGCTGCAGCTCTGGTTGAATGTGGCCTAATGCCATTAGGCACTGGTTTGCCATGCTGTGAGTAGCAGAATCAAATGCAGTGACCTATCCATTTTGAAACAGTCTGCTTGGAGATGGCCTTTCCTTGTGATGCTGTGGCATATGCCACTAGTAATTGTTCTTTCTGAAAACTTTAGTTTTGTCCAAGTAGAATCTAAGTTGTCTGTGTACGTCCAAAGAATGCAGAATCTTCTCCCCCTTGTTCTGTGGATTTGGATAAAAAGTTGGCAAATGAATTGTTTGGTTAAGGGCTACACTGGATACCACCTTAGGCATAAATGTAGGGTTTGTTCTCAGACCCTGTCTGGATAAAAAATGATAGGGTTCCACAGCCATGAGAGCCTGTAGCTCTGAAACTCATCTTGCAGAAGTTATTGCTAGGAGCAGAGCTGTTTTCTAAGATAAGAACTTTATATCCGCAGTAGCAGCTGGCTCAAAAGGAGGTAAGGTGAGTTTTTCCAAGACATAATTGAGGTCCCATGCAGGTATTGGCATTCTCCTTGGAGGCCTTAAGTTTTTGGCTCCTCTGAGGTACTGCCTTAATAAAGGATGAGAAAAGGGTGGTGGCTCTGTATTGTAATGAGCCGAAATGGCAAAGGCATGGATTTTAATTGATGAAAAAGATGGGCCTTTGTCCAGCGTCTCAGTTAAGTATTGTAAAATCTGAAGAATATTTGGAACAGCTGTATCAGTTCCTTGAGCTTGGTTCCAAGCACAAAATCTTTTCCATTTCCCAGCATAGGATTTTCTAGTACCAGGCCTTCTGGCTTCTAAAATGACATCCATCACAGCTTTACTGAAAGTGTGGTTTGTATGGCTACATTATCCATCATGATGCCAGGTTTAGGGTCCTGAGTTGGCTGTGCAGAATCTGATTGTTTTGTTGGGACAGTAGATTAGGTATTTGAGGTAAGGTCCAGGCTGGGCATTGGGAAGTTCCTTAAGATTGGATACCAGTACTGGCGTGGCCAGTCTGGGGCAATCAGAATCATTTTTGGTTTCTCCTGCCTGACCTTTAGGAGTACCCTGGGGAGGAGAGGCAGTGGAGGAAGGGCATATACTGATAGGTTTGTCCAGTTGAAAGATAAGGCGTCCACTTTCCAAGCTTGTCTGCGATAAGTCCTTGTGCAGAATCTTTTTCGTTGATTGTTTTGTGGGGAGGCGAACAGATCTACGTTTGAGCGTCCCCATTTCTTTGTTATCATGCTGAAACTTGTGGATCCGGGTGCCACTTGTGGGGATCCATGAGGTTTCTGCTTAGTTAGTCTGCCAGAGTGTTGTCCTTTCCTGGCAGGAATTGTGCCTGCAGATGAACTTGGTAAGTCAATGCTGTGTCCCATAAAGCCATGGCTTGTCTGCACAGGGGATAAGAATGAGTGCCAACCTGCTTGTTTATGTACCACATGACCATGGTGTTGTCTGTCTTCATCAGTAGCTGTCCCGGATGAAGTAGGTCCTTGAAGGCTGTCAGGGCATTTTGAACAGCTGGCATCTCTTTTTGATTGATATGTAGATGCTTTTGGTTTGAGGACCAGGTGCTCTGAATGCCTCTTCCTGCCATGTGTGCCCCCCAGGCATGATCTGAAGCATCCATCGTTAGGCTCTGCCTGGATGGGGGTAGTGAGAATGGTTGTCCCTTATTTTGGTGACTAGCCTTTGTCCACCATCGAAATTCCTGTTGCAGGCAGGGAATTAGAGTAATAATTGTTTCCAGACTGTGGCAATGTTGTGTCCAGACACTTTTCAGGTACCATTGAATTTTCCTCATATGCAGTCTTGCATATGGAATTAGTAAGATGCAGAATGCCATGAAGCCCAAAGCCTGCAGAATTTTTCTTGCAGATAACTGGGCCTTTGTTGCCATTTCCTTGAAATAGGTAGTCAGTTGTCCGTTTGTCTGGAGTGAGAAGCCATCTGGGCAGTTAGGAATATTATCACTTGAGAGGGTACTAGTTTTGATTTCTTTTTGTTGACTGTGTACCCTAGGCATGTTATAAAAGTCTTATCACAAAAGTCAGATGCTGTAGTAGAATGTCCTTGTTCTCTGCTTGTATGAGGCAGTCATCCAAGTAAGGATATATTTGTATTCCTCTTTGTCTGCAGTAAGCAATTACTGGTGTCAGGCACTTTGTGAAGACCCTGTGCACAGTAGATAAGCCAAAGAGCAGTGCAGAGAATTGGTAATGCTTTGAGCCAGCCTTGAATCAGAGGTATCTTCTGCATGACTGCCTGATTGGGACATGCAGGTATGCCTCTTTTAGGTCTAAAGTCACAAGCCAAGCCTTGCTGCCCAGCATGGGCAGAAGCTGTTGTAAGGTCAACACCTTGAATTTTAGTATATCCAGGAAAGTGTTTAGAATAGATAGGTCCAGTATTGGTCTCCATGCTTTGTCCTTTCTGGGTACCAAGAACAGTCGAGTAAAATCCTTGTCCCTGCTCTTGCTGTGGCAATTGTTGAATAGCCCTCATGTCCATGAAAGCTGCGACTTATTTTTGAGCCTCTGCCCATTGATTTTTTGGCAGGTCTGGCCAACAGTTTGCCCTTGGCAGGGTATGGAAATGAAACTTATAGCTTTGTGACACTATGTCTAGAACCCATTTGTCCTGGGTTATAATGTGCCAATTTTGAGAAAAAAGTGCTAGTTTTCCCCCTAAGGGTGCTGCCAGAAGATAAGTGCTTGGTGCAGGCAGGGGGAAGTCATTGGGACTGTTTCCTGTATGATTGTGCTTTGTCTTCTCCACCTTTGGCGGTAGAGGCACTCCACTGCTTAGGCCTGTAGGATCCTTGCGGCTGTGATCTGCCTCTAGGGTGTCTTGGTCTGCCCCTTTGAGGTCTGTCTGAGACTGGAAAGGACCAATTCTTTGTAGGCTAGTGTCTGCTAAATCTAGGTGGCTTTACCTGTAAAAAAATCCTTGACCGTTTGCATAGATTTAGCTTTGTCCTCCATTTTCTTTAGCACCTCTTCTGCCTTAACACCAAATAAGGTATCATGTTGTAAAGGAGCATCTAATAATTTTGCTTTAACATGGTCAGGCAGAGTTTGTTCCTTTAACCAAGCATGCCTCCTAATGACAGAACCCAAAACAGCGGCCCTGCAGGAGGCCTCCAGATAATCAAACCCACATTGCAAAGCATGCTTTCCAACTTGTTCAGCTACAAGCAATAAATCCTGCATTTCTTTGTTTTCTGCACAATCAGAATTTGCCATAATTTTCTGTTTAAGCAGTGTCATGATATATTGCTGATATTTGAGCATATGAAACTGGTAATTTAAGGCCCTTATAAACAAAGTAGCAGATGTGTCTTTTTTTTTCCACATCTATACAGTGCCCTAGAATCCCTGTCAGAGGGGGTAGGTTTTTGCAGTAGAAGCCTTGACCCCTTTTGGACGCTGAGAAATAGTTTCTGGGTCTGCAGTAGGGTTTTTGGAAAGGAATTTATGAGAGTCAGGGACCCTGTAGTATCTGTCTGGCTTAACAGGAGCTGGAGGTAAAGAGTCAGGGGTCAGACTAGACTCCCGAGAACACATCTACAATGTCCAACACAGGTGGAATAGCTAGAGGCCTGTGTTGAGGTAGTAAAAGGAAGTCTCTGAGCCTTTTCTTAGATTCTGAAAAATATTGGCTCTCCCAGTGGAAGTGCTCCCTCATAGTATGCAAGGTTTCCCCACCAGAGTAGTCCTCAGGAGGAGAAGCTGAAGGAATAGATTCTTCAGCATCAGAATCCTAATAGGGGGAACAGAATATTCCTGATCAGAACAGGAATCAGAAGAAATGGAAACCTGATCTGGAGATTCACAGTCTGTCTCTTGCCTAGGCCTCTTATCAGGAGGGGGATGGGACCCCCTGATCAAGGTAATTAAGTCTTCGGCCATTTTGAGCATCTGTTTTTTGGGCATGGAGACCTGTCCTTGTGGCTGGTGAACTTGTTTCTTTGCCTTTAAAGGTGTTTGAGTCTTTGAAGTCTGTTTTATATATAATTATTTAGGTCTGAATACACCCTCAGAAGCCAATGCCTGCTCAGTGGCTCCGGACCCATCTGAGGGAATAATCTCAGAGGATCCAATACCTTGAGTTTCCAGCGGTCTGGCCGACTCCATGTGGGAGTCGGTAGCGGCCTACGACTATAGTGGGCATCAGGGGCTGTGAAAGCTCCTCACTGAGAACCGGCGATTTTCTTAGGAGAAGCTTCGTCGTCGGTTTTGGACCTCGGTTGCCTGACACTTTCTTTCTCTTTGTGTTTTTTTGTGAACTCCGGTAGTCGGATGGCTATCAGATGACACTGTATAATTAAATCTTCGCCCAAAATAGCTTAATGCAAAATCGTACCAACGCTTAATAGTGCATTGGTTAAATCTAGCACAAAACCAACAACTAGCAACATCGTGGTCAGGGCCTAGGCAAGGAATACAGTAAGAATGAAAGTCCTTATGAGGTATTTGCTTCCCACAAGAAATACAATTAACTTTTTCTGACATCGGTCTGGAGCAAGAAAAAGTTTCCCTAATGGGGTACTTAGCTTTTAATGAAGACTTTGGATCTGAAACTCGAACACGAAAATCTCAGGAGTCGGCCGACCGGCACTTGCGAACTGCTTCTGCTTCGGGCGCCGCGCGGCAAGAAAGACTGAATAAAATGGCGTCAGCTGCATCTTTTACACCCGACGACCTGACATCAGGGAAGAGGCGACAGCAACCAACACAGGATGCAAGGCTTTGGAATTCAGACCGACTGATTGCAACCTGCCAGCATGATAACCCAAATGTAATGACTGCAACAGTGAAACACGAAGAACATCCCTGGAACCCTGGTTACGCGGACCCCCCTCTGCCCCAAAAGGAGAGTCTTCCCTGTGAGCTTCCCCCTCTGCCTCTAGGGGAGAACTCTGCCTGTGTGTCATGGAAAGGACCCTGAGATTTCTTGAACCATATCTTCCCACTATTTTGGTTTCGGGAGAAAGCACGTTAAGGAGAAGAATAACGGACACCTATGGCAGAAAGGGTCTTACCATCCTGTTCACGTCTGGCCAGTGTGCATTTAACTTTGGGCCCAAACAACGAGGAGGCCTCAATGTGAGCGTTAAGAAAGGAAGCCTTAAAGGGTTCCGCGAAATTGCACAAGCACATCCATGCGCAGTGTCTCAAGACCGCAGCTGAACCCGCTGCTCTAGCTGCTTCTTCTGATGCGTGAGATATCAGTCGCATAAAGGAGTTAGATATTGATTCAATGGTGGCCAGCCAAGAGGCCACTTTGTCATGGACCTCATCAGACATGGCACCAGCCAAGGTTTCAGAGAGTTCAGAAATCAGATCCCTTTGAAGCCTGGTAAAAAGTGTGCCATATAATTCAGGGACCTGATAGTAAAGGTCGCTGATGCAAAGGTGCGCTTCCCTATCCTGTCCAGGGCCTGGTTAGGTGGATGGACAGTCTGGCTTTCTTCTTCTTCTGCCAAATCCTTTTTTGTTGCGGCCGCCACCACCAAACATCCACAGGAAGACCTTTGGACCAATAGGGATCCGAAGCAGAAGGGGACAAAATCTTATCTGGCCTCCGGTGAATAGCTTCGACTGCATCAGGAGCCTTCCAAGCACGTTGCACAATAAGCCGGACAAGTTCATCGGCTGGTGGAGTAACCCAGGAGGCCGGGCAAGAAAAGCCTGCAGGAACACAGATTCCTCAGAGGTCAGATTAGAGGACTGCCAGTCACCTCTCTGTTTCAGGATTTCGAGGATATCACCAAAGGATACCTCAGAGGGTGACCGGGGGAGCCTTCCCCCTCATCAAAATCTGTGTCTTCAGTGAGGCACTCCTCTGTGGAGTCCATGTGCTTCCTCTTACACAAACTTTTCCGGTGGACCTCCTCAGCGAGAGAAGCTGGAGAAGACAACGGAAAAGGGGATTCCTGTGGGAATAAGTCCTGAGGCCCTAGCACCAGGTGTCCGCTAGGTGCGACTTGTGAAACCAATGTACCAGAGGAGGACGGAGGTATAGACAGTCCAGTATCGCCAGCAGCAGCGAAAGCCTTCTCCATCAGTTGGAAGGCTGGTCCAACTGAAGAGGAGTGAATGTCTAGGACAGGGGTCTTCCCCCTCCCCTAAATGGCTCAGCCTGCCGACCCAGAGTCCCTGGATGGCTGTGGAGCAGCAAACTATGCATGTCACAAGTGACATCCTGGGTCATAGCAAAAAACTTTCCTGCCACAAATGCAACTGCGGTTCCTTAGTGAGATCCATAAAGGGGACCGAAAAAGGGGAAGACTGTGCTATATCCATGGACTTCAAAGGCAATGAAGGAGGAGAATAAGAAGGGGTCTTTGGAGATGGGTGATCTCCTCCCAAGAAAGGATAGTTCCTGAGGGGTGGGATACCTCTGGCCAAGAGCACCTGATCCACAAGATGCAACACATCGTGTTTGGAAAGGCTTCTAGTGGACCTCTCTGAGACTAAGGGAGAAACAGGCCTATCCACAGAAGAGGCAAACTAGGTGCCCAACTTACCAGTCCACCCAGAGGACAACAGTGGCGAGAGAGACTGGACTACGGGTGTCTGCACTGAAGAATTCATCGGTGCCGAGGTCATGGTCTGCACCAACACAGGGATCGGTGCCAAAGTGGTTGTCGGTACCGAAGCTGGAACCGACAAAACTGGAGTCAACAATAAAGGCGTCTGTTCCGAGGACGATGTCAATGTCTGCGCTGACTGAATGGTCGGTGCCGATACAGTGGCAATAGTCTGAAGAGAGGAGCCTCTCGGTGCCGATATAGTGAAAGCTGCAGGAGAAGACTGAGCCGAGATCACTAATGGAACCGAAGGTCTAGGCACCGAAAGCACTGGGGCTGACTGAATGAGCTCCGGAGCCGAAACTTTAGCTTTTTTAGGTTTTGGCTGGCAGGAGTCCCCAGCCGGGAACGAAGGCAAAGATTTAGTCTTAATAGGAACATCCAAGTTTTTCTTATGGGCTCTAGGAGGGGTTGAGGCCTGCAACCCAGAAATAGCCTCTGAAAAGGGAGATTTAAGAAGCCCCTTCAGCAACAGCTTGTTTTTCCTTTCCAGAAAAGTTTTCACAGATAGTACAGGGCGGGTCAACAGACAACTGGGACGCCCCCAAACAATAAACACACAGAGTGTGCATCAGAAGTTGGTAGTTTGTGTCCACAATCAGAACACCGCTTAAATCTCGGACTACCTTTCTTATCTGCCATGACAGCAAATTAAATAATAGAAAAGGGTACCAGCAATGGTACAAAAGAATACCCGAAGGTATGAGAAAAAAAGGGAAGGATTACCAACGATGGTAAAGAGAGAATACCTTGCGGTAAAAAGGTAGAGAAAAGAGCAGAAAAACCTGAAGAAAAAATGTACGCTAGATGCGGTAGGGTAAGAGACAATGAAATAGAAAACTTTTCTGACAGAAAAGTAATATGAAAGACTATTAAACAACAAATAACTGTTCTTAGCTCAAGAGAAGCAGCTTGACACGACCGAATGGCAATGCGGCAAACGAAATCTGAGTTAACAGGGAGAGGGGGATTGTGGGTAAGAGTTTAGCTCAAGAGTTTGAAGGCGACGTGAGCTTGGAAAATGGCCGGCTCGGTTCAGAGGTCGGAACAGATACCCATGCGTAAGGAATGAATGAGGATTAACAATATCAGATAGAGAATTATATAACCTCTGGAAATGATCCTCTGCACCCATGTACCTTTTGTAATGTCTAGCCAGGCTCTCTGGTGTTGGGGTAAACAACCCCAGATTGCCTCTAGAGGTGGACAATCGGGCCTCCTTTCAGAAACACTGGTAGGGTCTGTCAGAGAAAATCTCTGGGCACCTGATTCTGTGGGTCTTCTCTGCCATGCGAGTGGTGTCTTCCATTTGGGTTCCCTCCTCTGGCCCTGAGGGAACTATCTGCACAGGGATCCTGGAAAGGACCCTGGGACTTCCTAAGCCACATTTCCAACCTCCATGATTCCTGCAAAAGGTCCTCTGAGGAGACAAAAAACGTACTCCAATTGCAGAAAGGGTCTTTCTATCTTTGCTCACACCTGGAGTGTGTGTCCTTTAAAGGGACAAACAATGATTTTCCGTTAAAAGGAGCATTAATGAGAGGACTTGAAGGACTCTGCAAACTCACACAAATGCATCAGAGCATGCCTCCTAATAGAAATGCCTGAACCCGCTGCCTTTGAGAAACCTTCTGCCACATGGGAGATAATAGTCACTGACGAGTTGGTGATCGATTGAAGGGTAGCCAACTGAGGCCACAGAAGACCAACCCTCAGAAGTACTGGTCCCAGAGAGGGGAATTTGAAAGTTCCTTAATCAAATCACTGTGTAATCTTGTGAAGTATGACAAATAATTCAGCAATCTGAGTGCAAAGGTCACTGAAGCATACACACGCTTATCAAATCTGTCCAACACCCTAGACTCTGTCAGGGAATGGAGACAAGAATTCTGCTCCACAAGTTCTTTCTTGGTGGTCGCCACCATAACCATGGCAGTTATGGGAACTCCCTTACTCCAAAATTCATTTACTGCAGGTGGTGTCAAAATCCAGTCTGGTTCTTTGGGAATTGGCTCAACTGTCTGGTTCCTTCCACGCCTGAGAGACCAAATAAAGGAGCTCATCAGTGGGCGGAGTCACTGAGGAGGTGGATGGGTCTGACCCAAAAGTCTCCAGGACTACAGATTCCTCTTTGGCAGGGTTATCAGTGGACCAACCACACATCTGCTTAATGATTTCTAGGATATCTGCAAATGAGATGTCTTTGGGTGGAGATCTTTGGGACCCTTCCCCTTCATCGAAATCTGTATCTTTGGTGATGGACTCCTGATGAGAATCCAAGTGCCTCCTCTTTAACTTCCTACATACTTCTTCGATGGGGTGTTCAGAGAAGTATCGGAAAAAATAGCTATACCCTGCTGGGTAGCCGGAAGACTCTGAGCTGGCTGTCACTGTGGAGTGGAATAATGTGGCTCAAGACACAGACATATAGGATCCAGAGGGAAAATCCAAGGGGGGGGCATCCGCCCTGCAGGAATGCAGAACTCACTCTCTCCATCAACTCGGAGATAGAACTCACTGGGGAGAAGGAAGTCGAAGGAGCACAGAAGCCAAGCTTCAGATCCATCAGCTTCCCCTCCCCCAAAGGCAATCCACCAGAGGCAGAGGCTGAAGCCAAGTTATCAAATGCAGAAGCTCTGAGGGGCAGAGAGGACTCGGACAGCTTTGGAGTCAACTAACGCCTCGGAACAGACAGGGAAGCTTCGGCTCACAGAGTCATCCAGCTCAGATGCACTTGGAGCAGACGCCCTCAGAGAAATCCTTGGAGCCAAATATACTATGATCTTTGGATCCGAAACAGACAGATCTAGGAGACTGATGCAAGGGCTCCAAAACCACAAGACTGATCAGAGGGCTCTGAAACTACAAGAACAATCAGAGAAGAAGCAGAGATTGGAGGTGTAGTACTAGACAAGAACATCCTGACCCAAAGTGGGTAGAAGCCAGAAGAACTCCCCATATGACTCTGCATTGAGAAACTTTCTCATCATTCTTTCCACATCAGCCTCTGTCAGTCTTCTGGAAGAACTGATGCCACTGAGGGAGACCTGGGGCACTTGCAGGATTCCAAAAAGGGAGAGGGTATCAGCTCTATGGAGGGAGAGTAACGAGTCCTTGGCAACAACTTTGAATTTGAAAGGACAGCTCTCCCTCTAGTGAGTCGCTACTTATATTTGCATCTATTTTTTTTTTTTATTCGGAAAAGCTAACATGCAAAGTACACTGCTCATTTTGAAAGTCATCAGATTCCTTGGCTGCAATCAGATTTATGTGTACTTTGTGGTGAAAATAGTTTTTCAAAGGCTAACACATAGACCTCGATCAGCTATACTACAACACTGCTTCCAACTTAGGCGGTTTCTTCACAAGTATGCACTTTGCAGTTGCCTATCCTGTACTTTTCTGGATGACTGCAGTTGCCTATCCTGTACTTTCCTGGATGACTGCTCTGCCTTTTTTTTTTTTTTTTTGCTTACTCAAATGCTCCAGCATATACATCCTAACCACTAATACAAAGGCTACAAGGCTACCTGGGAATAATCATAGTTAGACATCAGCCCCCCCCCCCCCCACAAGTCCTTTTTCTGTTCTGCCTATCCTGCCCTCCCATCACACATTATAAAGTACAGTTGTGTACCTACCATAAATGTAGATGTTCGAGTGCATTCACTGTTGCAGTCATTACTCTTGGGTTATCCTGCTGGCAGGCTACCCTCAGTCGGCCAGAATTCCAAAGTCTAGGTCCAGCATCGGTTGCTGTCGCCTCTTCCCTGACGTCAGTGCGCCAGGGGTATAAAAGATGCAGCCAATGCCATTTTCTTCAGTTTTTCTTGCCCCAGATGTCAGGTGCCCCCAAATTGGTAGGCTGAAAAATATGCCAATAAAAATGCATGCACAAAAATAACATTTTCTTCATCTACAAGCAAATACACCAAATAGGTTGTGTAGGATAGAGAAGTGCAGATAAGTCCCAACAAAGAAAAGGGAGATGGAGGGTGGGTAACCTGGACTGCAACAGTGAATACACTCAAACATCTACATTTATGGTAGGTACACAACTGTACTATGTTCATCGTGTTTCACTGTTGCAGTCATTACTCTTGGGTTGAATCCCAAAGCTGAGGATGGGTGGCTGGGCTAAACAGGATTAGGAGAGGCTATGAGGCCCTGCAGAACTGCAGTGGCAAAGCCTGCTCTGGACTTAAGAGTAAATAGGTAAGTGGTAGTACTTTGTGAAGTTGTGCACTGAACTCCAAGTTGCAGCCTCCAAGATATCTTTGGTTGGTACTCCTCTGAGGAAGGCTGCTGAAGTGGCTGCTGCTCCTCTGGTGGAATGAGGCCTAATGACCTTAGACACTGATTTGCCATGTTGAAAATAGCAGAAGCAGATGCAATGGCCTATCCATTTAGAAATGGTCTGTTTTGAGATAGCCTTTCCTTGTGATCCTGCAGCATATGACACAAAGTTGCTCAGTCTTTCTGAAAGCTTTAGTTCTGTCCAAGTAGAAGCGTAACTGCCTGTGTATGTCCAAAGAATGCAGAATTTTCTCACCCTTGTTCTGTGGATTTGGATAAAAGGTAGGCAAGTGAATGGTTTGGTTGAAGGCCACACTGGACACCACCTTAGGCATAAATGTAGGGTTGAGAAACCCTGTCTGGATGAAAAATGATGAAAGGTTCCACAGCCATTAGTGCTTGTATCTCCGAGACTCGCCTTGCAAAGGTAATTGCTAGGAGCAGAGCTGTTTTCCAGGATAAGAATTTTATATCTGCTGTTGAGGCTGGCTCGAAAGGAGGCAGTGTGAGTTTTCCCAAAACATAAGTGAGGTCCCAGGCCGGAATTGGTACTCTTCTTGGAGGCCTAATGTTTTTGGCCCCTCTGAGGTACTGCCTTATTAAAGGATGAGAAAAGATAGGTGGTTCCGTATTGTAGTCGGCTGAAATGGCAGAGGCATGAATCTAATTTATGTGAAAGAAAGGCCTTTGTTCAGCATCTCAGTTAGGTATTGTAAAATCCAAGGGATATTTGGTACACGTGTCAATGCCTTGTTCCTGGTTCCAAGCACAGAATCTCTTCCATTTTTCTGCATAAGATTTGCTGGTACTGGGCCTCCTGGCCTCCAAGATAACATCCATAACAGCTTTTGAAAGAGGAGTGTTCTGAATGGCTACATTATCTGCCATGCTGCCAGATTTAAGGTCCTGAGTTGGTTGTGCAGGATCTGATTGTTTTGTTGGGTCAGCAAGTGAGACGTTTGAGGCAATATCCATGCTGGACCCTGAGACAAGCTCTTTAGGATTGGGTACCAGTGCTGGCGTGGCCAATCTGGTGTTATCAGTATCATTTTTGGCTTCTCTTGTCTGACCTTTAGGAGTACCCTGGGAAGGAGAGGCAGTGGGGGAAAAGCATATGCTGTTAGATTTTTCCAGCTGAAGGATAGGGCATCCACTTTCCAAGCTTGCTTGTGGTAAATCCTTGTGCAAAATCTCCACAATTGGCAGTTGTGAGGGGAGGCAAATAGATCTATGTCTGGGCATCCCCATTTCCTTATTATCATGCTGAAGATTTGTGGATCCAGTTTCCATTTGTGGGGATCCATGAGGTTTCTGCTTAGTTCGCCTTCCAGAGTATTTGTTTTTCCTGGCAGGAATTGTGCTTGCAGGTGAACTTGAAAAGCCAATACCGTATCCCATAAGGTAATTGCTTGTCTGCAGAGGGGGTAGGAATGTGTACCTCCCTGCTTGTTTATGTACCACATGACCGTAGTGTTGTCTGTCTTTATCAGTATCTGTCCTGGGTGAAGTAGGTCCTTGAAAGCTGTCAGGGCATTTTGAACAGCTAGCATCTCTTTTTGATTGATGTGAAGATGCATCTGGTTTGCAGGCCATGTGCCCTGAATACATTTTCCTGCCATATGGGCCCCCAGGCACAATCCAATGCATCCGTTGTCAGTGTCTGTCTGGCTGTGGGTAAGCTGAATGGCAGACCGTTGTTGTAGTGACAGGCATCTGCCCACCATCGTAACTCCTGTTGTAGGCAGGGAATGAGTGCAACTACTGTCTCCAGGCTGTGGCAATGCTGAGTCCAAACACTTTTTAGATACCATTGTAGCTTCTTCATATGCAGTCTGGCATATGGAATTAGTAGAATGTAGGATGCCATGAAACCCAAGGCCTGCAGGATTTTCCTTGCAGATAAGTGGGTTTTTGTTGCCAATTGCTTGAAGTAAGTAGTCAGTTGCTTTTGTTTGTCTGGCGTGAGGTAAGCCATCTGGGCAGTTGTATTTAAGCTTGCACCCAGGAATATTATCTCTTGAGAGGGCACTAGTTTTGATTTCTTTTAGTTTACTGTGTGCCCTAGGCCAATTAGTAATCTTTTTACAAACGCCAGATGCTTTAGAAGAATGTCTTTGTTCTCTGCTTGAATTAGGAAGTCGTCCAAGTAGGGATATATTTAAATTCCTTGTCTGCAAAACACAATTACTGGTGCCAGGCATTTTGTGAAGACCCTGGGCGCAGTAGATAAGCCAAAGGGCAGTGCAGAGAATTGGTAATGCATTGACCCAGCTAGGAATCTGAGGTATCTTCTGCAATATTGTCTGATTGGGACATGCAGTATTGCCTCTTTTAGGTCCAAAGTTACGAGCCAAGCCTTCTTGCCCAGTATGGGCAGTAGCTGCTGTAGAGTCAACATCTTGAATTTTGGAACTTCCAGAAACGTATTTAGTATAGACAGGTCTAGTATTGGTCTCCAGGTTTTGTCCTTTCTGGGTACTAGGAAAAGTCTGGAGCAAAATCCTTGTCCCTGCTCTTGTTGTGGTACTTGCTGAATGGCCATCATGTCCATGAGGGCTGTAATTTATTTTTGTGCCTCTGCCCATTGATTATGTTGCAGGTCTGGCATACCTTTTGACCTTGGTAGACTGTGAAAATGGAACCTGTAGCCTTGGGACACTATGTTCAGGACCCATTTGTCCTGGGTAACCATTTGCCAATTTGATGAAAAAAGTGCTAGTTTTCCCCCTAAGGGGGCTGCCAAAAGAAAAGTGCTTGGATCTGGGTAGAGGAGAGGAAAGTCATTGGGACTGTTTCCTGTAAGGCTGTGATTTGTCTTCTCCACTTTTGGAGGTAGCAGCACCCCATTGTTTAGGCCTGTATGAGCCTTGGGGCTGAGATCTGCCTCTGGGACGCCTGTATCTGCCTCTTTGTGGTCTGTCTGACGCTGGAAAGGACCAATTTTTAGAAGGCCAGTTCCTGCTAAACCTGGGTGCTGTACCTGTAAGAAATCCTTGACTGTCTGTATGGATTTTGCTTTATCCTCCATTTTCAACACCTCTTCTGCTTTAGTACAAAACAAAGTATCATGCTACAATGGTGCATCTAATATTTTGTTTTAACATTATCAGGCAGATTCTGTTCCTTTAACCAAGCATGCCTTCTAATAACAGAACCTGTAAAAGCGGCCCTGCAAGAGGCCTCCAAAGAATCATATCCACATTGCAAAGTATACTTTCCCACTTGTTCAGCTGCATGCAATAAATCCTGCAATTCCTTGTTCTCTGAACATTCAGTATTTGTCAACATTTTATGTTTAAGCAGTGACATTAAATATTGCAGAAATGTAAGCACATGAAACGGACAATTTAAAGCCCTTACAGCCAGGGTAGCAGAAGTGTAGACTTTTTCCCCCATCTGTCTAGAGCCCTAGAATCCCTATCAGAGGGGGCAGGGTTGTTTGCAGTGGAAGCTTTAACCCCTTTGGGACCCTGAGATATAGTTTCTGGGTCAGCAGCGGGGTTTTTATATAGGAATTTATGAGAATCCGGGACCCTGTACTATCTGTCTGGCTTAGCAGGTGCAGGGGGTAAAGAGTAGGGGACAGGCCGGACTCTGAAAATACATCATCTACAATGTCTAGGACAGGTGGAATAGCAAGGGGTCTGTGCTGAGGAAGTAGCAGAAAGTCTCTGAGCCTTTTCTTAGATTCAGAATAATCTTGGCTCTCCCAATGGAAATGCTCCTTCATAGTATGCAGGGTTTCCCCAAAAGAATAATCCTCAGGAGGAGAGGTTGAAGGAATGGATTTTTCAGCATCAGAATCCTCATAGGGAAGCATGGAGTAATCCGGTTCAGAAGAGGAATCAGGGGAAATAGAAACCCGATCAGAAGAATCATACTCTGTCTCTTGCCTAGGCCTCTTATCAGGAGGGGGATGTGAACCCCTGATCAAAGTAATTATGTCTTTGGCCATTTTCAGCATTTGTTTTTTAGCCATGGAAGTCTGGGTAGGAGAAAGCTGTACTTGTTTCTTTGTCTTTAGAACTGCTGTAGTCTTTGAAGCTGTAGATGGCTTAATATATAGTTGTGTAGGTCTGAAGACACCCGCAGAAGCAGATGCTTGCTCAGCGGCTCCGGACCCATCTGAGGGAATGATTTACGAGTATCCAATACCTTGAGTATCCAGAGGCCCAGTCAGCTCCACGTGGGAGTCGGAAGCGGCCTGTTGCTCTGAGGTAGCGGGCGCCAGAGGCTGCGAAAGCGCCTCACTGAGAACCGGCGACTGGCCTAGCAGAGGCCTCGTCGGTTTTGGACCTCTGATGCCTATCCTTTTCCTTGTCCTTGTGTTTTTTGTAAACTCCGGTTGTTGGCTGGTCCGACGGCATTATATAATTAAATCTTCTGCCAAAGTAATGAAATGCAAAATCGAACTGACGTTTAATAGTGCATTGGTTAAATCTAGCACAAAACCGACAGCTAGCAACGTTGTGATGATGGCCTAGGCAAGGAATACAACAAGAGTGAAAATCCTTAGGAGGTAATTGCTTCCCACAAGAAATACAATTGTTAACTTTTTCCAACATCGGTCTGGAGCAAGAAAAAAGTTTCCCCAACGAGGTACTTAGCTTTAATGAAGACTTCGGTTCTGAAATTCGGATTTGAAAATCTCAGGAGCCGACCGGCACTTGCGAACGGTTTTTGCTTCGGGCACCGCGCAGCAAGAAAGACTGAAGAAAATGGCGTTGGCTGCATCTTTTATACCCCTGGTGCACTGACGTCAGGGAAGAGGCGACAGCAACTGACGCCGGGCCTAGACTTTGGAATTCTGGCTGACTGAGGGTAGCCTGCCAGCAGGATAACCCAAGAGTAATGACTGCAACAGTGAAACACTATGAACATCTAGGTTCTATCATGTGTGGTCCTTGGCATTAAAGTGCTACTCTAAACTCCGAATCACCTTTTAACCTCACTACCCCCCCCCCCTCCGAGACAGACAGTGAGACACCAGTGTGTTTATGGTATGCTCTCAAAATGAAATGATGGAACTGCAGACAGACTATACACTTCTGCATCAAGAGAATGGTATTCAAGGAGACTTTTGGTAATGCCTCTGCAAAGGGTTCCCTAAATGAAGAAGTGAAGCCATGTGAAAATGTATGCCATTCAAGAAGACAAGTCATGAAAATCAGCGACAGTGAAACAAGGTCCTGAACAAAAACTGAAAAGTAACAAGGTTCACACATTTGAAGGGCCTGTGAAAATTAACTTGGATAAACCAAGTTTCTTGGGGAAAATGTGCAAATATTCCTGGCAGAGCAATAAACCAGTTCTTTTGCATGGTGAAAGATGCTTGTATTCTGTTTGTGATTCCCAGATCCCCCACAAGAAAATCTTACTCCTCAAAGTTTGAGCTTCTAGAGTAAAATACAACATCTGTATTAACATATGCACACGTTTTAATCTGGATAATAAGTTATTATACAGCATGTTTGTTTTCCAAATACTTTAAGTTCTCCAAACTCATATCATGCAAAGCCAAAATAACTGCTTTGGACTTAGTGTGGTTGAATCTAATGGTCATCACACAGCACATATCTATCAGTTCTCTCTGGCAGCTCTGCAGCCCAGTAACCAACTCTTTACGTAGGTCAGGTGTTCTCTTGAGGTTTACTTCTGATGCAGAAAAACCAATAAGGCTGGCTAATATTTCATCTGCAAGTTCAACATCTAAATATGCAGAGCCATCAGAAATTTTTGCTTGTATTCGCCACATTCCACTACTGTTTGCAAGATTTGAAAGCAGTGTAACTATAAAAGCTTTGACTTTTACAACACGAGGTGATTCAGGACTAGAAAGCACAACAGACAGATATGTAAAAGAATAATCTGTATCAAACACAGTCTTGGCTATGGGTTTGTTGCTTTCTTTTACTCCTAAAGCTGTTAATGATGCACTACTATGACAATCAGATTTTTGGGCTCTTTCATTTCTACTGCTGCCTATTGTAATAAGCCTGTTTTCAAAAGGCTGGCATTTAACTACAGGTCTGATTCTAGCAATGTCTGAACTGCAACTTGTGCTACCTGCACTGCTGTCACGGTTTGTGTTTTCCAAAGATCTTTGTGAAATGCATGCTGCTACTTGTGGTTTTGAAACCACAGTCAACATATTTCCATTATCGTTACACTGAACTCCTGAAGGCTTTGCATTTCTGTGCTGCAATATACCAGCTATATTCGCTTGGGAAACATTTTCACATGAAATTTGATTGGTTTTAGATACAGGGGTTGGAAGCATGTCCTCTTCGTTACAACATTTAGAGTAAGCAGCCTGCTCTACATTTTCTTGATTGGCATTGTCATTTTCCTTTGGGTTTACAAAGCATTCATCTATTTCTTGCTCCAAAAACATTTCATCTTCTATATCATCTATAGGAAAATCCTCAAACTCTGCATCATTCCCACGTGAAGCTGGATGATCCACTTCAACCACCTCTTCTTCAGGTGCATCTAACAGAGAACCATAAGCTTGACTTCTATCCAGTCTGCTTCTTAGGGAGGCTGTATCTGCAGTTATAGTGCTGTTTCTTGTCAAATATCCACTATCAGCTAAACTATTTATCCTAAATCCATCATCTTCAAGACTTGCCAGAAGCTCCTCATCAGAAGGACCAAAAACCTGCCCCAAGTCATCAGTTTCATTTTCCATATTACCATTTTGGTTATTTGGTCTAACTGCAGTAACATCTTCAGAGTCCCCAATTAATCTTGCAAGAACCTTTTCCTGGCCATATTCTTCTACAAGTGCTTCTACTTCCCCTCCAAGCACTTTTACATTTTCTGATGTGAGTAGAAGAACTCCAAGGCGGCAGGTAATGTTACCATATAAAATAACTTTTGTTCCTGGAGACAGTTCAGTATGAAGACAAGGAACAGGCTGATATTCCATACCTTGAAGTTCCTGCACTCCGTCAGTTAACTGAAGCATCAGCATTCGAGTAGGTTTTGCTTCCCATGGCTTCTGCGATGCTTGTGTAGTTGCTGTAATTTTTTCATTTGGATTGTCCCTGCCCCTAAGCTTTTGAAGTTGAGAATATGCAGGCTGACTCACATCAACCAAGGAATCAATCTGTAAGCAATAAATTCCATTTAGTTCACATTTTAGAGCTCCTGAGACACCTTCAGGCAATACTGGACACTCCAAGTCTCTAAGGTCAGTAAGAAGCCACTGTTCAAAGACTTGTTTATTAATCTCTGCTTGGGTCAAATTTGTTCCTTGATTTTCCTGCTGAATCCATGTAACACAAGCTTCAAGCCAAGGTGAAGAAACTTTAACATGTCTTGTTGATGCAAGCCAATGTTCCACTTTCTGCAGAAGACTCATTTTACTGGAGCAGCATGAAGCAGAACCTAAAGGTAAAATAAGAAAAACTTGTTACTTTACATACTTCTTCTACTTACCAGCACATCTTAAATAGCAGTTACAACAGTTGCATATTCAGAATTTGCACAGGACAATATTAGTATACTCAACAGTTTATAGTAAATATATATATCTGCATAAGAATCTTTCATTATCCTCCTTCAACTATTCAGCATTCTCACAAGGAAGCAAAGCCAGAGAAAAGGGGGATAACCTAACTGTTGCATGATCATTGGAGTACAGAAGTCAAAAAGGAAAATGAAAGTTGTTCACTTAGAAAACATGCAGCCAAAGAAAGTATTTTTAGGTGTAGTGTGTCAATTTAAAAAACTTAGTACTATGAGGGGAACCTTGCATAAGTGTAGCATATCAACTTCAAATGACATCTGCCTCAGAAAACAAAAGTAGAAAGATGAAAAGTATGGTAGGATGGCCAAACACACAGGACGAGCCAAGACTTACTTAGTCAGGAAGCCAATGAGTGGACTAAGGAGAGGCAGTGGATAATTCATAAATTAAGAAGCTGGAGGCCACACACTTCACATGAAGAAACCTAAGAAGGACCATCATCTGCAAGCTGGACAGATGCATTCTAAGAAGTGATCATCACTTTGAAAATGAATCTCTACAAATGTGGTGAGAAAATGATAGAAGTGCATTTACTGAAATCTAGGTTTCAAGTAAGTGATGTAATAAATACTCACCTACTAAACTGTGGCCTGCATGTATGCACAAATGTGGTCTGGAAAAAAATATGTCCTTATTTATTCTTCTTTCACTGCCTTAATCCCATTCAAGGCTCTGGGAAAAGCCAGAGTATATCCCAGTACTTATTGAGTACAAGACAATGAAACTTCTCCAGGAAGAGAAGCCGGTCACTACAGGGTGCACATATGTAGTAACTCGAACACTGGATGCATACCTACTGTCAATCTGGACAATCAACCAGTTCACCTACAGCCACACCTCTTGAGATATATGAAGCACCTTTTACAAAAACCCACAAGAAAACAGAGGACAGCCTCCACACAGGAGGCATCCTAGCCAAGAACCAAACACAAGACAAAAAAGAACACAGTGGCAGAGTTTTTTTTATGCCCCCCCCCTTGAGCCTGCTGACCATCACCCCCCTCCAAATAGAAATAGGTTTTCCCATTCCCGGGTGGGTCAAGAGCCGATAGCCCCTGCAATCACCCAGGCAGCCACACAGGTCATTTGTCCTTCATTTTCCACAATTCTGCCTCTTTTCATACCAGGGTTACCCTTATCCCAACAGTCTGCGAGTCTGCCTTCATTCTTCCCCCAGACCAGAGCCATGAACTTGACATTCCCTAAGAATTAATGAACATGAGCAAAGGGTACCATTACACAACTGTACTGTGTACGTTAAGTGATTTTGTAAAGTACTACATAGAGCCCTTAAGCAATGTCACTGACAAAATTATTAATATAGTGATCTTTTATATACTGCTCAAGCTTACATCCAAGTGTTCTAGGTTATCACCATTTTTAAACTGACTCTTCTGTTTAATACCGTTGGCTCTATGAATCCGACTTACAGCAAATATTTTAAAACCAGACAGTGCAGTAACAGCACTAACATGCTCAGGAAGTAGAAGCTACACCATAAAATGCAGCTGCATTAAGCTCTGTGATGGTATCCTTGGCAACTCTGATAAACAAGTATAGCAATGGCTGCATCACAATTTCTTATTTGCAGCAGTAACAACTAATCATTTGGTATTTACAAACACAGTTATGTACCCCACTAAATTTTGTTTAGTACTGTGAATTGCTTCCTATCGCATTAGTTTACAAACATGTAAAATAATGGTATCGAATGACTGATAATGCTTCTGTAAAAGTAGTTATGTACTCACCATAACGTTCCACCTGAGTATGTAACTTCATTTGTCAGCAACCTGTGGGTATCGCTTCCGACCTGGATCCGAGCCAGCAACTTTCCAACCTAGAGATCCGAGCTCCAAGCTCCTCCCCCTTACCCATAATACCCTGCAACCTCCTTCCAATCCTCAGATCGCATTTGCCCACATATATAACCTCACAACCACAAACAACAACCTGAAGAATCCTAACCTAAGGATTAGCAAAGGACCTGATAAACCATCCTAGGGTCCATAACAATCAAAGAACCAGGTTAGGGGGAAGGAGGGAGGGTCGGTTGCTGACAAATGAAGTTACCTACTCAGATGGAACATTATGGTGAGTACATAACTTCTTTATCTGAAGTAGTTAACTTCATTTGGTCATCAACCTGTGGGACAGAGTCCCCAGCTACCAAAAACTTGGGAGGTCCTCAAGGAAGGATATTCCGGAGCACTGCAGAGCCAAAAACCGCCCTTCCTCTGGACACTAAATCCAATTTATAGTGAGAGATAAAAGTATGAGATGATGCCCAAGTAGCCGCAGAGCAAATGTCATCCAAGGGAACTCTAGACCAGAATGCAGCAGATGTAGCCATAGAGTGAGTAGAATGAGCATGAACCCATATAGGCTCTGGTAGGCCAGATAGTTTGTATGTGAGCAGAATGCAATTAGAAATCCATCTGGCCAGAGTCACCTTTGAAACTGGCTTACCCAAGAAGGGCTTTGCAAAGGAAACAAAGAGATGATCACTTGCGGAAGGCAGCTGTTCTGTGTAAATAAAAGCATAACTGTCTATGAACATCTAGCAAATGAAGTTTGTACTCCCCTTTGTTTTGATAGTTAGGGAAAAAAACAGGGAGATTAATGGACTGATTGAGGTTTGCCTTGGAGGCCACTTTGGGTAGGAAAGATGGGTTAGTCCTGAGAGAGACCCTGTCATTATGGAATATGAGGCAAGGGGGCTTAACACAGAGGGCCTGAAGCTCCGACACCCTTCTAGCAGAGGTAATAGCTACCAAAAAGGCAGTTTTCCAGAACACGAATTTCAAATCAACAGAAGCTGCAGGTTCAAAAGGTGGTCCAGTCAGAGCCTGAAGGACCAACGTTAGATCCCATGGAGGGGCGGAATTCCTAATAGGAGGTCTCAAAAGAAACGTACGTTTCAGAAAGGTTTAACAAATCTTGGTGGAAGCGAGGGGACTGAGACTGTCCCCAATGTGAAATGGGAGATGGCAACCATTTGAACCTTTACAGTAGAAGATCTGGCCCCTTGCTGAAAAATATGACCTAGAAAATCGAGCACTGCTGGGATGGGAGCAGTGAACGGGTCCAAATTCCTATGAGACGCCCAAATGGAGAATCGCTTCCATTTACTATTGTAAACCTTCCTGGTAGAAAGCTTATGCGTCGCTACCAGGATAGATCTAACTGCAGACGAGATACTGGGAGTCCTAGCAACTAATGGAACTGGATCAACCAAGCTGAGAGCTTGAGATCGACCAGATTCGGGGGTTTCAATCCCGAAGGATGAGTTATCAGATCCAGGATGGGATCCAAGATCCAGAGAGGAGCTATAGGATGAGACCATAGGCACGGGAACCAGGCTTGACAAGGCCAGAATGGGGCTATGAGGATAATCTTGTTCCCCAACCGACGAGCTTTCTGTAAGAATTTTGTCATCAATGGACGAGGAGGATAAGCATAAAGAAGACCGGGTGGCCAAGCATGAACTAGAGCATCTCTGGGACTTTCCCCTGGAGGGGGAATTAGAGCAAAAAACTCGCTGCACTTCGCATTGGAATGTGACGCGAAGAGATTGCAGCAAGGCTGACCCCACTTGCGGAATATCTGTTTTGCTACTAAAGGATTCAGAGACCACTCATAGGGCGAAAGGATAGTTCGACTCGGTTTGTCCGCTAGGATGTTGGACCGACCCGGAATGTGCTTTGCTAACAGAAAACAGTTGGTGGAAATTGCCCAATCCCAAACTCTCATGGCTTCTCGGCAAAGAGGATAAGACCTGGTTCCCCCCGTTTGTTGATGTACCAGACCACCAACATGTTGTCTGACTGAATTGCAATAGTCCCTGGAGGGAGAAAGGCATGAAGGGCTTGCAATGCTAGAAGTACCGCCCTCATCTCCAGAACATTTATATGGAGAATGGTCTCAGAGTCCATGTACCTTGGACAGTTCTGCCCACGTAATGCCCCCCCCCCCAAGGCGATAAGCGTCCGTGGTCACCGTGACTTGGGGTTGCGGCATAACAAATGGTCGTCCTTCCCGAAGCTCCTGACATTGGAGCTACCACATGAGGGAATTTCTGCAAACTTTGCTGTTAGGAATCGGTAAGTCCAATGGGTGGTGAAGGATGGACCACTGAACCTGCAAAGTCCACTGGAGAACCCTCATGTGCAAGCGAGCTAACGGCATGAGATTGATTGCTGCTACCATGGACCCTAAAGCTCTCAGGACTAACTCCGCTGATGGGGCAGGTGACTGAAGAAGGGCTAAAACGTGTAAGGTCAAACTGCAAAGTCTGTCTGATGTCAAGAATGCCTTGGTCTGAAGCATGTCTATTCTGGCCCCTATGAACTCCAAGACTTGAACTGGTTGAAGGGGTGACTTCTTGAAGTTTATGGTGATCCCCAACTGGGATGCTAGTAGCAGGAAGCAATCCCTGGCTAAGCAGAGTAGATGCCTGGTGGGGGCGGTAAGGAGCCAGTCGTCTAGGCAAGGAAAAACCTGTATTCCCTGAAGTCTCAGGTGGGCCGCTGCAACTGCCATGACCTTGGTGAACACCCTGGGGGCTGTGGTGAGGCCGAAGGGTAGGACCCTGAACTGGTAATGACTGGCCCCTAGCCGAAAGCAGAGGAACCTCCTGGATCACCTGTCCATGAGAATGTGATAGTACGCATCCTTGAGGTCTATGGAGCACATCCAGTCCTTCTCCTGCAAAAGAGGCAGGATGGATTGAAGTGTGACCATCTGGAATTTCTCCTTGGCAATGAAGAGGTGCATTGTTGAAAGGTCGAGAATCAACCTAAAGTCTCCCATCTTCTTTGGCACCAAAAAGAACCTGGAGTAATTACCTAATCCGGACTGGCCTGGGGGGACGTGCTGGATGGCTCTTTTTCTAGCAGCTTTTTTACCTCTAAAGCTGCAGCCTCCCTCTGGCTGGGTGGTAAATCGGGAAGAAGCCTCGACTGAGGAGGTAGGTTTATGAAAGGGCTTGAGTAACCTCTGGATATTATTCAAAGCACCCAGCGATCTGTTGTGATGGACTGCCATTGAGGCAGGTGCTTCGAAACCCCCCCCCCCGACTGCATCCAGAGAGGAGCAGTTGGGCAACCCCTCAGGGCTGCTGCGTGGGTCGGTCAGAAAAAGATTCCAGAGACCGAAAAATTTTCAGCCTCTGGGCTGGCATCCACCTTGTCCCCCTCTGCCTCTGAAAGACGAAGGGTCCGGAGTGCAACGGGACTGCTGAGAATTCCGGAACCACATCTTCTTTTGTCCTCTCTGGTTCCTGGAAAAGGATCTCTGAGTAGCCGAGAAGCGGATTCCGATGTCAGACAGTGTCTTCCCGTCATTCTCACTCTGAACCAATGTGTCGCGGACGGTCTTCCCAAACAGGGTAGAACCAAAGGGTGCGTTCGAAGGACGCCTTGAAAGGTTCCGAAAAGTCACAAAGCCGGAGCTATCGTGACGCCTTAAGGTGATGCCGGACCCACTGGCTCTAGTGGCCCCTTCCATGGCATGGGAAAGTAGCCGCATAGACGTGTTTGAAACAGATTTCAGAGTGGCCATGCGAGCAGAGAAAGTCAGTTTGTCCTCGGCCGACATGGACTCAGGGGGAGACTCAGCGTATTCTTTCACCAGATCCCGCTGAAGTCTAATTACATGGGCCAAATAATTCAGCGCCCTTATGGAAAAGGTAGCTGAAGCAAACATCCGCTTCCCAATATGATCCATCGTCCGAGACTCCTTATCAGGAGGATGGACCGAGGAACTATCCTGGGCAAGTTCCTTCTTGGTGGCTGCTGCCACCACCATGGCATCTACCGGGGAACCCTTACTCCAAGCCTTTCTATCCACAGGGGGACTAAGAATCCTATCTGGCCTCCTGGGGATTGGCTCTAAAGTGTCCGGTTCCTTCCATGCCCTGGTAGTGATGAGGTCAACCAGGGGATCAGCCAGAGGGGACACCCAAGAGGTAGACGGGCCTGTGAACGCCTCCAGGAACACCGACTCGTCCGAGGAAGGTTTTTGGGTTGACCACCCCCCCTTTTGGCGAAGCATTTCCATAATGTTTCCAAAGGAGATGTCTTCGGGGGGTGACCTGGGGGAACCTTCCCCTTCCTCCAAATCGGTGTCCTCCGTGAGGGACTCAGGGGGGTCCAAGTGCTTCCTCTTACACTTACGTTTGTGAGGGACCTCCTCGGTGGAGCTGTTCAAAGAGGGCTCACCAACAGTGTCATGTTCTGCTAGTGGAACGGGCTGGGGCATCAACGCAGGCTGTCCCTGGGACTGGATGATGGAAGACAAGCCCAGCTGCAAGGGAGTGGGGCAGATCCCGAAGAAAGAGTAGGAAGTCTCGAATCTCTCGAGAGAACCCTCTCCACCACGTCAAAAGCAGAGGGTGAACCAATCTCTCTGGGTTCCGTGGTTAACACCCTCGGATCTGGTGCGGGGATCGGCATCTGAGCCAAAGCGCTCGGACCCCAGAGGAAGTGTGCTCCGACCAAAACAGAGCCGAAGACACACTGGCCCCCTCGGATCCGACGCACGGCTCTCGGCCCCGAGAGCTCAAATCTGAAAAGGGATCCAACAAACTTGGGCATGGCTGGCGTTGAAGTAGCGATAACCATTGGCGCTGACTCCGACTCCTTGGATCTGAAGGCTCCGAAACCCGACAGTGGATCGGAGAAGGAGCTATCGGGGCAAAAAGTGGGGCTGAACTCCCCCCGGAGGGGGGGGGGGAGGCAGCAACACTCCCATCTGCAGTTGGGTTTGGAGAAAGCAACGCATCCTCTGGTCCATATCAGCATCGGAGAGGCTGCGGGTCGGCCTTGAAGAGGCCGCCGAAGCTGGCCGGGAGGGCTGCCACAACGACCTTGAAGATGGTCGGGCCTCCTCCTCCGGGAAAAAGCGTGGAGAACGGAGCCGAGGGGAGGAAGGCCCGGAGACCTTCTGGGGTGAAGAGAGCAGTTTGGCCGGCGGGGCCGAGACTGCCCACCACTTGTCTCTTCTGTGCCTCTCTTTCTCTCTCTTTCTCCCTCTCTCTCCTCTTTTTTTGAGTCCCTCTCTCCCTGGGAAGAAGTGGGAGGCTGAGCCCCAACCAGGGGAGGGTGGACAGCAGGCTGAGCAGCTGCGGCTGCAGCCACCGAGGGAGAGGGGGAAGAAGCCGACTCCATGGGTAGGAGACCCACCAGAATCAGCTTATTCCTCCTATCCCCTAAAGGCTGCGCAAATCTGGCAGCCAGAGGTCAAATGTGGTACCCCCAGGCAGAGGACACACTGAGTGTGGCCATCCGCTGGGGATAGCTTATGGCCACACTCAGTGCACTTAGAAAAGATGACCTTTGGGGCCTCGGCCATGATTTTTAAACAAAAACACACACATGCCCACACAAACACCTAAGAAAAGGAGGGGCCTACTAGGATTTAAACTACGAGGGAACGAGGGAGTAAACTCAGGGGTTTAAACTATAAAATTTAATTAATCACACACACTAACACTAAGATCGATTTTTATCAAAAAAACACTTACTAATCGCCTGAACGCTAGGTGCTCAAACTCGTGCTTGACAAAGCCGCGGCAAATGAGATCAGAGGATTGGAAGGAGGTCGCAGGGTATTATGGGTAAGGGGGAGGAGCTTGGAGCTCAGATCTCTAGCTTGGAAAGCTGCTGGCTCGGATCCAGGTCGGATCAGATACCCACAGGTTGATGACCAAATGAAGTTAACTACTTCAGATCTGCAAATGTTAAAGTCTCACAGAAAGAAACACCAAAGTACAATGCACATGAATCAGAAGTGACATGCTAAGAAATGAGAAATTCTTATAGAAAAAAATGATCCAATAGTGAGATCAGATCACCAGACGGTCTCGTTCGAAGTTTCTATCCCACGAACCACCCCCCCCCCAGCCATAATCAAGCTAAAAAAAAAAATTTCAAAAGCTGACTACAACCTCCTAAGGCAACATATCTAGAATGTCACAGCACCGCACCCTCAGAGGATGCAGACAACTATGCTGAACAGTATGCCAATGCAGTATACAAGCACCTGTACAACTGCATGGACTCCGCCATGCCCAACAGAACTAAAACCTGCTCCTCAAGGAAACACAAACCTGTTTGGTGGACATCCTCTATCAGCAGGCTTTACAACAAAAGGAAGAAACTGTTGTCCAACGGTAAAAAGGAACAAATTTCAAAATGGAAATACTCCCTCATTAGCCTCAAGTAAATTAGATCGCTAGTGAAAAACCTCCAAAACCAATTATAAATCGAAACAAGCCTCTGAAACAAATGGAAGCCACAAGGTCTTCTTTAGTTATGTCAGGAACCTCCATGGCAAAGCCCAGGTTTGTTCCAAATTAGTACTTAACAGCACGTACACTGATCCTGTTGACTTAGCCAACCTGCTAGCACACAGGTTCAGCGCGCAAACATCACCCCCTGTCCTCCCACCCAAAGGTTCAGCGCAAGCTTCACCCCCTTGTCCTCCCCCCAAAGGCCCTTTTAACATCCACGATACTTGTCCTGCACCTTACATCTCTATAGATCAAAGTGTTAAAGGTCCTATCCAAGGCAAAGAATACAGCTTCCATGAGACCGGACAGTATCCCAGGCTGTATTCTGTACCATCTCCAGCAAGAACTGGCTTTGCCATTGAGTACCCTATTCAACCAAAACCTAGGTACAGGCTTCATTCCAGCAGACTGGAGAACTGCCGTCATCCCCATGCACAAAGGTGGTGCCACTACTGACCCTAGAAACTATCGCCCCATTAGCTTGACAAGTCTGATCTGAAAAGCCATGGAGCGTATTAGTATGGATCTCAAACAAGAACATAGGCACTCTCCAAGCACTTGACCCCACCTAGCTCGGATTCATCAAGGGCAAATCTTGTCTGTTGAACCTGGCTGACTTCTTTGAGACAGTCACCAAGGCCCTGGATGAGGGAAAGTCAGTACATATAGCTTACCTTGACTTGGCCAAAGCCTTTGGCACAACCCCCCACTCGAGCATCATTGAAAAGCTAACACAACTTGGTGTAAATCCCTATCTCATCAGGTGGGTTGCCAACTGGCTGACCGACAGGACTCTCAAGGTCAAAATAGGCACCTCCACCTCCGATAGCAGACCTGTCACTACTGGGGATCTGTCCTCAGACCCCTACTGTTTGGAATCTACTTCTCAGAGGTCCAGGCAAAGACAAAAGGCCTGCGGCTGACCAAGTTTGTGGACAACTGTAAGATGAGTGCTGTTATTGACTACCCAAATGATGTTAGCATACTGCAAGAGTGTCTCACAGCAACTAATGATGGTGCCAAAGTTATGGCCTCAAGCTAAATGCTAAAAAAAAATGCATCATACCATTCAGCAGAAACACAGCCCTTACTGATTACCACATCAACAGCAACCCCTTAAACATACAAACTGTGGGTGAGAGAATCTCACATTCAACCATCATGTAGCGGCAGTGGGCAGAAAAGCCTTTTACTTGTCTCATCTCACAAGTAAAGGGATCGCATCCGGAAAAAAAGGAGGTTATTACCTCTCTATACTCCTCCCTCATTAGATCAATAATTGAGTAAACACCCCGTATGGTATGTACCCGTCCAAACATCTGCACCAACTGGGAAGGCCACAGAAATACCCCACACAGAGAATCCATGGCCTCCAACACCTGTCCTATGTGGACAGGCTCGGTATCGTACAGATTGCTCAGAGGTGATCTGTGCCACGCCTATAAGGTCATCTCTCGAAAGGCCTAAATCTAATATGCGACATCAATAAAACCTGCTGGAGAGACAGGTTTGCCTCCCACAGGCTGCCCCAGCTCTGGAATAGACTTCTCATACAGGTCAAACAGAGTACATCACTGACCCTCTTCAAGCTTAACCTTGATGAGTGGATGGGAAACCACAAATTTTTCCCAGCGTTTCCACCTGTGTCCCTCACTGACAGGGGCGACAACTGCTGACTGAGGTTTCTTTTTGGGGATAAACTCTTGGCTAGGCTTGTAAGGGTCCCAGGGCCATTAGCCTAGTAACCTCCTATGATCTTATGGGCCAAACAGGTGACCCAGACAGACACAGATGCCAAAAAAGTGCCAATGTCAGCACCTACAGTAGAAGCCCCAGCATCAGTGCTGCCACCAGAAATGTTGGCACTGGCAAAGACTAAGAGGATCACAAGAATCAGCATGGAAAAAGCTGATGTAGGCAGCACTGAGGCCTGAAAAAATACTGGAGCTGGAAATTCCAACAAAGGATAAAACAGCACTTGAGCTTACATAGCAGTGGCACTAGTGCTGAAATCTCACTGCTGGTACTGGTGAGTAAAATTGCGGTAACTAGATAACAGCGTTACAGAAAAAGTCAATCTGGCACATTGGTAAACAAGGGGGTGGGAGAAGGGGCACCTGGCCATCTGTCCAGATCCTTTAAAATGATTTTCCAATATTTACCATCTTACCTTTACACAACTGTCGGACAGCACCTTTACCCATTTGTAAATATTTTCCTGTTGTATTTCAAGAAAAACACTTAAAAAAATCTGATTTCCATACACTGGCATCACTGAGGAAAAACAAACTTTAATCTTGGTAGCATCAGTGCACAGGAAAAACAGGTATTGTGTCCATAGACTAATGGGTGCACCACCACACATGCATGCAGGTGCCCCATTAAAGACTGTGGATGTAACACACGTTCTCCCAAAGTAATGTCACAGTAGTAAATGCTAAATTTATTTGGGCCACAGTTTAATAAAAAGTTTATGAAAGCTTTTTATTAAAAAAAATTACCCAAATACATAACTACAGGCAAGTGTGAAATGCATTTAGACACTTTAGCAACCAAATGGCACAATGTATATCCTAACATCAGAAATTCACTTTAGTAAGGTTGCTGTTAACTTGTCAATCTAGGATAGGAACAGAGGGAGAAGTGGAAAACCTCTGGGTACCAGGCCTAAAAAGAGAGGACTATATTTGAGGAGAGGGCACTGTAGCAGCTGAAGTACTACACTGACGACAACTAGTGTCTTAACTACATCGCATTTCAGGACACAAACTTCACAATAATTCTTGATGCAAGCAAATCTGCCAAAGTCAATGGAAATAATGAATTTACTAGAGTAGAAACACATTTGGAAACTTTCCTTTATTGACAGAGAAAGAATTTTTTTGGTCCGAACATAATGGTCCTTACATAATATAGTCTCTGCATGTACTATTTCCCTTTCTCTCCTTCCCTAGTTGATCGGGACCATAAACTTGTGACATCTGTCTTCAACACTTCCAAAAGTTCTTGAAGCCAACAGTTCTGAATTTAAAGGACTTCATATGTACAAACCTCATGCAATTATATGATAACATCTCAAAATTCAACCATGACACCACCAGCGCAGATGCTGGCACAGCAGGCAGCTTCACAAAGGAGTTCTGAGCTCAGTTAGACAAATGAATAGAACTAGCAGCTCCAACCAGAGCAAAACGCAATGGGAAATTCAAATACAAACCAACCTGGTGGTTCACCCAACACAAATTTTACAACAAGAAAAAAAATAAATACATCTCACACCTCAGGAGTTTCGTACGCAGACTGATTAAAATAAAAAAAATAATAACAAGTTAACAGCAAAACTTCAAACTCCTACCATTAAGAGCAAGTAACACTTCTCTGGTGTCTTGGCTTTCAGAAAATTTGATCAATTAAATAATCATCTAATTAAGAATTCACTAAAAAAGCCAACCAAAAAGGTTAACTTTTAGTATTCTTTTTTAACCTTCTTATATTAAATGTGTAAAAGAGAATTCCCTATTCAAACCTCTTGGAAATATTGTATCATATTTTAAAAATAAATATTGCTTCCTTCTTAAGTATTCCTTAATTTTTTCATGAGTACTAAACCTAGTATTTACTTGTTCCAAAACATTTGCCTGTAACCCCTGTGGGTCTCAGTTATGATGTTCCTTAAAGTGCATAGCTACAGGACTCTGAAGTCTTAGCGTCTTGATGTCCCTTATATGCTCTTTTAATCTTGCAGCAAAACTTCTCTTGCAATATAAAATAATCCACAAGGACATTTAAACTATATATAATCTTTTCACTATTGCAAGTGAAGCTGCCTCTTCTATCGATTTTTTTTCCATTAATGCTTTTAAAACTATCTACTATATGTTTGCATACTGTGCAATTGTCACATGGAAGAGTTCAATATCTCACCATTTATTTTCTATATTTTTTGGTCTCTCAAATGTACTAACATATCTTTAAGACTCCTGCCTCTTTTATATGAAAAACAAATTTTTAGGCATAATTTTTCTTTCTGTATATAAGACCAGTAATATCCAACTCTTTTCTCTAAAATATTACAAAAATTAGTATACTTGGACACAAAATAGAACTCACTTTCTTTTTCTGCATTATGTTCTGTGCTTTATTCACTTTTTTATTCATTACTTTATTATACCCCAACCACACTTTCTCTGGCTCATAGCCCCTTTCTATGAACATAGCTGTATTTTGAACTTCCTTCTCACAATTACCTCTGCAAACTCTTCAGTTTTAAAACACAAGACAAGGAATATAAATCATTTAGCCCTGGAGCACTGTAGGCATTCAATTTTATTAGCCATAATAATTCTCACAATTCTAGCATAAAGGTGAGTGCCCCCCCCCCCAAGATCTTGTTCAATTTGATCAATCACCCTAAACTTGAAACTGTGCTGAGGGTGTTCGTGCACATGCTTAGTCAGTGCATTCTCCAATTTTAACTTCCTGATGCTGTAAATATGTTCATAGACCCTGTCCTTGAATCTACGATCAGTCTTACCGATGTAAAAACAGGGGCAGAGGTTGCTAAATAGACCACTCCCTTACCGACACAATTAAATCTTTTATTTATGTAATATGTTCTCCCTCTAATGGAGAAGGTATTACCCACCTCCATAAATCTACACTGGGAGCAGCTCTCATATTTATACCTACCTGGAGCTCTCGCAACTGGGATCTTACCCCTCTCCAACAGACTTTTAGGGTTCTGTCCTCTTCTATAGACAATTCTAGGTCTGGATTCAAGAATAGAACTCAGTTCTGTATCTGAACTAAGGACAGTCAAATTTTTATATAAAATGTGTCCTACTAACTTAGCATCGCTACTGAATTATGTGATAAAACTCACCTTGGGTGGGTTTGCTTTAAATGACTGGCTCTGCTCAACTAAAGATGACAAAGTGTTGGGGGCTACATGCCTAGTTGAAAGTATTGGGCTAAATACTCCATTGTTTCTCTTGTGTTGGACCTCAAATATCTCTTCTAAAAGTTGGCTAAGGTACCCCCATTTCAGAAACATTTCCCTCAAGGTTTGACATCCCACAAAAAATTCATTGTCGGTAGAAACCAAGTGGACCACCCTCACCAAATGGCCCTTAACTGATTTCTTTTGTTGATAAGGGTGACTACTGGTGTAATGAAGAAAGGAATTGGAGTAAGCAGATTTTCTGAGAATCTTAGCTTTGCACACTTAGTTCCCTCTATCTTTATATAAATCTACATCTAGATAAGCTATGTTCTCTGTACTTGAACTATATGTAAAGACAAAAAATTCGTAGAGGCATTCAAATAATTAATAAACTTGGGAATGTCTGTGATAGTGCCATTAAACAATGAACACATCGTCCAAACATTTAGTGTAGTAGTAGAAAATGGCACTAAACTCGTTGTTATTAAAGATGAAGTGTTGCTCCCAATGGGCCATCACGAGGTTGGCGAAGCTAGCCCCACACGGAGAGCCCATTGCAACACCTATCTTTTGTAAATAATATCTTCCTTCGAACATGAAATAACAGTTTGTCAAAATTAAATCCAAAAATTCCTGTACTAACTCAATTTCTCTTACTGAACTGCCCTTAACAGTTATGAAATTGGAAACCCATCCAATTCCATATATCTATATATATCTGTGTGTGTGTGTGTGTGTGTGTGTGTGTGTGTGTGTGTGTGTGTCTACTTCAGTAGAAAGTTTTGCTTACCTGACACTGAAGTTTCGCAGACGAAAGCACAGACAACTTCACAAGACTGACATCCGGAACAGGGATTTCACACACAAGGTAAGTAACCGCTTGGCCATCCTGTTGAAACTTTGCCCCTTAAACCTTGCGGTAGTGCGATCTTGGAGTTAGCATATTTAGTTGGGGGGGGTGTGTGAAGCCCCCCACATCGGTGGGTTTAGTTATAATTGTTTTTGTTCGGGATGGCCAAGTGGTTCCGGGTGTCGGTCTTCTGCAGTTGTCGGTGCTTTTGTCCAGGCCAAGAGAGTTTCAGGTAAGTAAAAGTTCGGTCTACTGAAGTAGACCCATATATATATATATATATATATATATATAGATTATATATATATATATATATATATATATATATATATATAATATATATATATATATATATATATATATATATATATAGACCCATATATATATATATATATATATATATATATATTTATATATATATATATATATACATATATATATATATATATATACACACACACTATATATATATATATATATATATATATATATATATATATATATATATATATACATACACACACACACACTATATATATATATATATATATATATATATATATATATATATATATATATATATATACACACACACACTATATATATATATCAGAAACACAAAGATGAGGGGACCACTTGTGATTATGCCAAAATAAAAAAACTTCTTTATTTGTTATCTTACAGATATATAATAGATGAAAAGAAGTTATGTACTCACCATAACGTTCCATCTAAGTAGGTAACTTCATTTGTCAGCAACCTGTGGTTATCGGATCTGAGCCGGCAGGTTTCCTAGCAAAAGATCCGAGCTCCAAGCTCCTCCCCTACCCATAATGCCCTGCTACCTTCTCTCTAGTCCTCAGATCGAGTTTGCCAGAGTATCACAGAATACTACCAAAACACAAGGAAAAAACACCTGAACATCCTAACATGATGTCGTCTGGGAAGTGAAACACATTGATCCTTCAAGGTCGAACTACTGGTCAGGGGGACGGAGGGAGGGTTGGTTGCTGACAAATGAAGTTACCTACTCAGATGGAACGTTATGGTGAGTACATAACTTCTTTATCTGAAGTAGTTAACTTCATTTTATCAGCAACCTGTGGGACATGGTCCCCCAGCTACCAACAACTTGGGACGTCCTTATGGAAGGATATTCCGGAGCACTGCAGAGCCAAAAGATGCCCTTCCTCTGGAAATCAGATCCAATTTATAATGTGTAATGAAAGTATGAGAAGAAGCCCAAGTAGCTGCTGAACAAATGTCATCCAGAGTGACCCTCGACCAGAAGGCCGCAGAAATAGCCACAGAACGGGTAGAATGTGCCCAAACCCGAACGGGCTCAGGTCGACCAGAGCTTCTGTATGCGAGAAGAATGCATTGGGAAATCCACCTAGCTAAGGTTACCTTTGTCACTGGTTTACCCAAACAGGATTTGGCAAATGAAACAAAGAGCTGTTCCGATTTTTGAAAAACAGCAGTTCTGTGCAAGTAAAATCATAACTGTCTATGTACATCCAGGCAATGAAGTCTATACTCTCCTTTGTTGTGATAATTAGGAAAGAAGACAGGCAGGTTGATGGATTGGTTGATGTTGGCTTCGGATTTCCACTTTAGGCAGAAAGGAGGGATTAGTCCTGAGGGAAACTCTGTCTTTATGAAAAATGATGTATGGGGGCTTACTACAAGGTGCCTGAAGCTCCAATATCCTTCTAGCTGAGGTAATAGCAATCAGGAAGGCAGTTTTCCAAGATACATACTTTAAGTCGACCGAAGCTGCAGGCTCAAAAGGGGGACCAGTCAGAGCCTGGAGAACTAGGGTTAAATCCCATGAAGGAACTGCATCCTTAACAGGGGGTCTCAAAAGAAAGGTACCTTTCAAGAAGGTCTTGCAGATCTTAGAGGAAGCTAGGGGGCCAAAATTGTTTCCAATGTGAAAGTGGGAAATTGCTGCCAATTGAACTTTAGCAGTTGAAGAACTAGCCCACTGATGAAAAATTTGGGATAAAAAGTCGAGGACTGCTGGAATAGGAGCCGTAAAAGGATCCAAATTCCTATGCTCCGCCCAGATAGAAAAACGTTTCCATTTACTCTTATAGACTTTCCTGGTAGAAAGCTTATGAGCGGCCACCAGGATAGCCTTAACTGAGGATGAGATACCGGGAGTCCTAGCCATTAAGGGAACTGGATCAACCAAGCAGAGAGCTTGAGGTTGTCCATGTCGGGGGTTTTCAATCCCAAGGAGTGAGAAATCAGATCCGGAAGGGGATCTAAGATCCAGGGAGGATGCACTAGATGAGACCGTAGGCATGGGAACCAGGTTTGACAAGGCCAGAATGGGGCTATGAGGATAACTCTGCTCCCCAACCGACGAGCTTTCTGCAAGAATTTTGTCATCAACAGAAGAGGAGGATAAGCATAAAGAAGACCGGATGGCCAAGCATGAACCAGAGCGTTTCTGGGGTTTTCCCCTGGTGGGGGAACTCGCTGCACTTTGCGTTCGAAGGCAACGCGAACAGATCGCAGCAAGGTTGACCCCATCTGAGGAAGATCTGTTTCGTTACTAAGGGGTTCAGAGACCACTCGTAGGGTGACAGGAATAGTTCGACTCAGCTTGTCTGCTAGAATGTTTGACCGACCTGGTATGTGTGTTGCTATGAGAAAGCAGTTGGTGGGTATCGCCATTCCCACACTCTCATGGCCTCTCGGCAAAGTGGGTAAGATCTGGTTTCCCCTTGCTTGTTGATGCACCAGACCACTGACATGTTGTCTGTTTGAATTGCAATAGTCCCTAGAGGAAGAAGGGCATGGAGAGCCTACAATGCTAGAAGCACCGCCCTCATCTCCAGAACACCGATATGCAAAAAGGTCTCTGTGTGAGTCCACGTGCCTTGGACGGTTCTGCCCATGCAATGCCCCCCCCCCCCACCTGAGGTGAGATGCGTCCGTGGTCACTGTGACTTGGGGTGGGGACATGGAGAAGGGCCGCCCTTCCCGGAGGTGCTTGGAATGGAGCCACCAAAGTAGAGATTCCCTGCAAACCCTGCTGAGAGGAATAGGGGAAGACAAGGGATGTCATAGCATGGACCACTGGACCTGTAAGGTCCATTGGAGAATCCTCATATTCAGACGTGCGAGCAGTGACAGGTTGATGGCCGTTGCCATGGACCCCAGAGCCCTCAGGACCAACTCCACTGGAGGGGCAGAGGACTGTAGAAGAGCCAAAACGTGGAGGATTAGAATGCAGAGTCTGTCCGACATCAGAAAGACTATGGACTGAATTGTGTCTATCCTGACCCCTATGAAATCCAAGATCTGAGTAGGCTGAAGGGAGGATTTCTTGTGGTTGATCATGATCCCTAGATGGCGGGCGAGATGTAGGAAGTAGTCTCTTGCTGAACATAGTAGATTCCTAATGGGGGCAGCTAGGAGCCAGTCGTCTAGGTAAGAAAAGACCTGTATTCCCTGAAGCCTCAGGTGGGCCGCTACAACTGCCATGACCTTGGTGAACACCCTGGGGGCTGTGGTGAGACCGAAGGGTAGGACCCTGAACTGATAATGGCTGGCTCCCAGCTGAAAGCAGGGAAACCTCCTAAATCGCCTGTCCATTAGAACGTGGTAGTACGCATCCTTGAGGTCTATGGAGCACATCCAGTCGTTCTCCTGTAACAGTGGGAGAATGGATTGAATGGTGACCATCCGGAACTTTCTTTGGCGACTGACAGGCTCAGTGTGAACAGGTCGAGAATTGGCCCAAGTCCCCCGTCTTTTTTGGCACCAAAAAAAAACCTGGAGTAAAAGCCTGATCCGGATTGACCGGGGGGAAGGGGGCGTGCTGGATGGCTCTTTTTCTTAGTAGCTCTTTTATTTCGAAGGCTGCTACCTCCCTCTGATTGGGTGGTACATCGGGGAGGCGCCCCGACCAGGGAGAAGAACTTAGGAATGGAAATGAGTAATCTCTGGATATGATCCGGAGCATCTAGCGATCCGTCGTAATGGACTCCCAATGTGCTAAATGCTCCGAGAAGCGCCCCACAACTGCCTCCAAAGAGGAGCAGTCGGGCAACCCCTCAGGATTGCTGCGCGGGTCGATTGGAAAAGGGTTCCCTCGACCCGAAATTATTTGCACCCCCCCCTCTGCCTCTGGGACGGCGTCCACCCTGTCCTCCTCTGCCTCTGAAGGACGAGGGGTCCGGAGCGAAATGGGATTGTTAGGATTTCCGGAACCACATCTTCTTCTGTCCTCTTTGGTTCCTGGAGAAGGACCTCCGAGGAGCCGAGAAGCGGATCCCGACGGCAGACGTTTTCCCGTCCTTCTCGCTCTGGAGTAGCGTATCGCGGACGGTTTTGCTGAAAAGCGTAGAACCGTCAAAGGGGGCGTTCGCGAAGGACGCCTTGAAGGGTTCCGCAAAGTTGCAGAGACGGAGCCAGGCCTGTCGTTGTAAGACAATGCCTGCTCTGCTGGCTCTAGTCACTCCCTCTGTGGCATCGGAGAGAAGCCACATAGACGTGTTAGTGATAGACTTAAGAGTGGCCATTCACGCCGAGAAGGTCCGTTTGTCCTCGGCCGACATGGACTCTGGGGGTTGGGTCCCGCTGGAGTCGAATTGCGTGTGCCATATAGTTCAGCGTCCTGACAGAGAAGGTCGCTGAAGCGAACATCCGCTTCCCGAGGCAGTCCATCGTCAGAGACTCCATGTCTGGAGGATGTACTGAGGAACTCTCCTGTGGCAATTCCTTCTTGGTGGCAGCCGCCAACCACCATGGCATCTACCGGGGCAACTTTGCTCCAAACTGTCCTGTCTGTGGGGTGGCTGAGAATCCTGTCCGATCTCTTGGGTATTAGATCCACACTGTCCGGCTCCTTCCATGCCCTGGTAGTTATGGGGTCCACCAGGGGATCAGTGGGAGGGGACACTAAAGAGGTAGACGGGCCTGCGTCGAACGCCTCCAGAAACACAGACTCATCCGAGGAAAGCTTTTGGGCTGACCAGCTCCCTCTAATACGAAGCATTTCCATAATGTCTCCAAATGAGACGTCCTCGGGGGGTGACCTGGGGGAACCTTCCCCTTCCTCCAAGTCAGTGTCTTCTGTGAGGGACTTAGGTGAGTCCAAGTGCCTCCTCTTGCACTTTCGTTTGTGAGAGATCTCCTCGAGGGGGCTGTCCGAGGAGGGCTCACCAACAATGTCCTGTTCCTCTACGGGAACCACCTGGGACATAGGCGCAGGCTGTCCCTGGGGCCGGATGATAGAAGACAGGCCCGTCTGAGAGGGAATGGCGGGTGGATCTGCAGCAAGAGACTGGGGCCTCGAAAGGACCCTCTCCACTACGTCGAATGCCGAGGGTGAGCTGTTTTCCCTAGGATCCGAAAGCAGCCCCCTCGGATCCGGTGTGTGGATCGGCACTGGAGATGACCCAATCGGATCCGAAAGGACAGTGCGATCTGACCTCAATGAAGCCGAAGGCACACTGACCACTCCGGATCCGAAGCTCATCTCACGGCCCCAACAGCTCGGATCCGAAGTAGGAAACACTGTTGGCGCAGACACCACCCCGGCTCCGAAGCTACTTGGATCAGACAGCTCCAAACCCAGATAGCAGGTCGGAGAAGGAGCAATGGGGGCGAAAAATGGAGTTGAGCTTCCCCCCTGGAGGGGGGGAGGCAAGAGCACTCCCATCTGCAGCTGGGCCTGAAGAAATCGACATCATCTGCTCCATGTCCACGTCGGATAAACTTCTTGTTGACCTGGATGAGGCTGCCGAGGCTGGCCGGAAAGGCCGCCTGGATGACCTCAAAGGTGACCGGGTCTCCGCCTCCAGCTCTGGGGAGAAAGGTGGAGAATGAAGCCTGGAAGGGGAAGACCTGGAGACCTTAAGGGGGAGGCGAGCTGCTTAGATGGCGGGGCCAAAGGAGCTGAATCGACCTGCCTCTTGTGGCAACGATGCCTATCCCCATCACGCTCCTTGTCTTTCCTGTCCTTTTTCCTGGTGTCCCTTTCCTCCTGAGCCGAAGAGGGAGTTTGAATCCCGGCCAGGGAAGCGGGAACGATCAGTGCAGCAGCCACGGCTGGCGCCACAGAGGGGGAGGAGGACAAAGCAGAATCAGGGGGCAAAAGGCCCGCAAGGACTAGCTTAGTCCGCCTATCCCTCAAAGCCCTGGGGTTGAAGGCTGCACAGCCTGACGAAAGGTGGTCCACGCCCAGGCAAATAAGGCACAGAGTGTGACCATCCGCTGGGGAAAGCTTACGGCCACACTCGGAGAATTAAAAAATTGCTTTAGGGCCTTCAGACATTTTGAAAAGAACAGGCCCACACGCACACACCTTCACACACAGACAGAAGGGGGGAGAGAAATTAAAATCTACACTAAGCAAACAAGAAAACTACCCAAATAGACTAAGGGAGAAAAGGGTACCACACACACTAAGTTTACAGAGATTTTTAAGAGAAAAAAGTTTAAATATTCTACTTTACTTCACAAACCCAACACTAGGAGCTCGTTGTCAGATGCTTCAAGAAGCCGCGGCAAATGTGATCTGGGGACTAGAGGGAGGAAGCAGGGCATTATGGGAGGAAGCAGGGCATTATGGGTAGGGTAGGAGCCTGGAGTTCAGATCTTTTGCTAGGAGAGCTGCCGGCTCGGATCTGAATCGGATCCGATACCCACAGATTGCTGATCAAATGAAGTTATATAAATTATATATATATATATATATATATATATATATATA
>NC_056743.1:953746812-953800870 GCF_019279795.1 Protopterus annectens | reverse complement strand
CCAGTCTGCCCAAGAACTCCTGCCCTCCCATAGTGGCTGCCGCCACGACCATGGAATCTACTACCAGCTGCTTGGACAGGTTGGGTTAGTTTTTAGGTGTGGACACAATTTTATCGAGGCTCTGGGGGACAGGTTCTGTTGTCTGGGGCCTTCTAGGCACGCTGCATGATAAACCTAATGAGATCATCTGCAGGTGGGTCACCCAGGAAGTAGATGGTCCGGCATGGAAAGCCTGCAAGAACACCGATTCCTCTGAAGAAGGGTTGGAGGACTTCCAATCTCCCCTCTGTTTGAGGATCTCGAGAATGTCTTCAAATGAGACATCTTCTGGTGGAGACCGTGGGGACCCTTCTCCTTCATCATAATCTGTGTCTTCAGTGGTGGATTCCTCAGGGGAATCAAGATGCTTCCTCCTGCAAAGTTTTTTCTGGGGTGGCTCCCCAGTGGGGTCTTCTGAGGAGGACTCCGGAGAAAGAGTTCCTTTCGAGGGGAGATCTTGTGGCTCCCATGCCCGAGATCCCAGAGTAGGGGGTTGGGGCAGCTGTATGCTAGAGGGGGTTCTATTTCCGATGGCAATGGTGCCAACTGAGAGCCTGTAGAAGCGAACACCCTCTTCACCACTTGGAAAGTAGGCCCAGCAGAAGAGGGATGGGAGCCCGGAACCGAGTAGGACAACCTCGGAACTGGGGTCACACTCCACCCCGACGAGCCCACCTCTGGGTAAGGAGCTCCGAGAGGACTGGCAGTTGCTGGAGCCAGAACCGTAGATGGTACCACAGAAAAAAATCAGCGCAGAACTAGGAGTCACGGTGCCGACAGCCCAATCACTGCTCCGAGGGTGAGGCAGTTCTGAAGGAGCTGTGGCACCAACAGTAATCGGAACCAACAGGGAAGCCTCCACTGTCGGCACCGAGACAGAGTGAACCAGGAATCTCCGAAACTTGAGAAGGTTAAACAGGTGAATATGCCGGGACAGCTTCAGTTCCGAGAGGGAGGGAAGACCTAGTCGGGGTCGGTAAGCCTCCAGCTGCCAAAAGCTGGTCCACAACCCTCACTACATCCTGTTCCGAGAGACTCCTGGTAGATCTGATGGACGCTGTGATAAAAGGGCTAAATTGCTACCCCCAAAAAGGGCCATAAGATGGGAAATACCTTGTTCTGGCAAGGTGCTCAATCTTTGGGACAGCAGATGTCATCACAGGTGGAGCCGAGTAAGACATCGGTACCATGGCTGGGGATGGCACCGATGCTGGTACGGGACTAGTAGCCTGCGATAAGATCATGATAAGATCAAGGTCGGCACCGACGGAGAAGGCAGACACCGGTGCCACAGCAGTCTGTGCCGATGGTGCCGAAGTAGTCTGTTGTCGTCTCGGTTCCGAAGAGGACAGAGATGTTGGTACAGAGTGACTCCATTTTTCTTTAGGTTTTTCCCTATATTTCTTAATATCCTTAGGATAAGGAGGTAGTGAGACCTCCGTCCCAGAAAAAGCCCCCGAGAAGGATGTTTTCAACATACCCTTCAAGATGAGTTTGTTCTTGCGTTCAGCTAACATATGGTTACTGAAGCCAGAACAGATATCACAAGACACATTAATATGGTCAACGTCAAAACAATAAACACATCGGGCGTGACCATCTGAGTTGGGCATCTTACACACACTTATCACACTGCTTAAAACCCATCATGAAAAACACACAGAAAACTAAATTACCAAAATCACCACTTAACAAAAAACAACAGTGGAGTTATAGTAAATAAAAGAGAATTTTTTTTTTAAACAAACAGACAGGAAGAGTGCCAACAATGGTACTAAGAAATACCACAAGTGGTAAAGGAAAGGGCCTCTCAAAGGTAGGAGAGAGGGACAGTACCACCGATGGTACGAAAGGAACCACCGAAGGTAGAGGGTAGGTTTTTGGTAAGAAAGTATAAGGAATTAAAGACGAGGAGAAAGACAACAGAAAAAAGCTGACTAAAAGGTAATTATATAGATAAACCACAAAAAATACTGCACTTAGCTTGAGAGAAAGGCTTGGCACATCTGACAAGGAACCTGGCAAATGAGATCTGAAGAGACTATGAGAGGGGCATTGTGGGTAGGACTTAGCTGAGAGTTTTTGGCTGGCGCGAGCTTGGTAACGGCCGTGTCGGTTGAGGACAGAACCGAAGTCCTAACAGTAAGGAAAGAATGAAGACTTATATCAAATCCAAAGTTTCCAGAGATGTTGCACGCTGCCTGTAAATGATCAACACCCAAACAATATACGCACTGGGCATAAATAACTGAATTGGGCATTTTCCGCCCACATTTGTCACACTGTTTGAAACTTAGAACTGCCTTCTTTTCAGAAATTACGGCAACACTAATAATAAAGGCTAAGAAACTAACCAACAGTAACAGTATACTACAATTCTACACAGAAAAGGCCTACTATGAGGATAGGAAGGAGGGGCAGTACCAATGATAGTACTTACACTACCAGAGATAGAGGATAGGAAGGTTAGTGAAAAAAAGAATTACTACAAGGAAAAGGTTTAAGAACTTTTTAAGTAATTTTAAGGAGTTTTTGATACTGAAAAACACTTTGTTTAGAGAGCGCTGGTCTGGTACGTCTTGTTGGGAACGTGGCAAACGAGAGACTGGAAGAGGGGCACAATGGGTAGGATTTAGCTTGAGAGGACGGAACCAGAGTCCTAATCATAAGGAATGAATGAAAAATTACTTCGGATGTAAGTTTTATGGCATAACAACTCTTCAGATTCAGATAGGAATATAGTAAAGTATAGCTTAGATGTTTTATTTCAGACTGCCCTGTAATGTTGTGGCTGTGAGACATATTTAAGCTCTTAAAGTACTTGCATATCTATTTGGTGACACTGTACAAATCACTCCTAAATAGCCTTGCTCTTGGTCAGACTACCATTTGGATAATAGTAACATTATACAGTAGAATTGGGCACCTGTTATTAAGGGCCTAAAGTAGCTGATAAAGAGTTGACTGGTGGCAGTTGGAACAACCTTATTGTATAGGCAGAAGGGGTCACAGCTAATAAACCTGTGCCAGCCTTTTCCTAGGTGTGTGTGTCTCAATCAAATCTGAAAGTGTGTGAGTCAGCTACTTGGGCTGGGACACAAAGCACTGGTTGGACAGAGAGGGTGCTGGATGTTTTGGCTTGGCCACTCAGCTTTGCCAGTGGGGGAGTCTTTTTAGGGATCGGGAGAAACCAGACCCAGACTGTGATCCTTGTGTGCTCTTAAGGGAAATTGCACGTTACTGCGTGTATACTTGTCATCCTCCCAGTGTGCACGTTCCCCATTGTTGCCAGTGGTGAGGACTGAGGCTCCTTGATTACTGTGCCTGTCCAGGGACATCGCAGGGACTATGAGGATGGTTGTTGCCTTGCACGTGATCGCTTTTTGCAGAAACCTGGAAATTAGATTGAGGGGGGATTATGCAAAATGCACCCCCCCCCCCAGAGACCATTGCTGAGATAGAGCATCCCTTGGTGACTGTCCCAGTGGGGTGATCAAGGCAAAGAACTTTGTGCTCCCAGTTTACCCTGCAATTAGTAGGCTGCATTAAGGTAGGGGAGTGTGTGTGCTTACCTTTCCCTAAGTGCTTCCAATTTACCTTTGAACGAACTGTTCGGCTGCATTAAGGTTTTTGTGCATGTGGCAGCTCATATTTCCGTAAGTGGTAGTCTGGATTTGTTTACCTTCCATTTCATAAGTCCGGTACCTTAGGTACATGGAGCAAGAGCCTAAACTCTCTACGCATACCACCACCACTTGTGACTGTCTGGAATGTTTGGCTCATACTTTTGGTCTGTTTCTCTTAATATTTGTGGTTTTCTGGCAAATTAGTGAGAAAGTACAGTTGTGTACACCTACCATAAATGTAGATGTTCGAGTGTATTAACTGTTGCAGTCATCACATTTGGGTTATCCCTGCCCCAGAGTAGCCCTTGGCCAGCCCGAATACCAGAGACTTACTATTTCTGCGTCACTTGAGAACTGATGACAGGTCATCAGTTGTATAAAGTAAGGCAGCTGATGCCATTACATCAGTTTTTCTTGCCCTAACCTGTCAGAAGCCCCCAAAGTAGGAGACCAGGTTCTCGTGGAAGAACCCCATCAGTGGAAAATAAATACCAATATGTCCCTTGTAAGGAAAGAACAAGGAAGAATGGTAGCAAAAGGAGAAAGAGAAAAGGGGGATGGATGGAGGGAAACCAGGACTGCAACAGTGAATACACTCGAACATCCACATTTATGGTAAGTGTACACAACTGTACTATGTTCTTCGTGTTTTACTGTTGCAGTCATCAGATTTGGGTAGATTCCCAAAGCTGAAGAAATGGGTAGAGGCAGTCAAGGAAGCTAAAGGCTGGCCAGGATGCCCTGCAAGACTGCAGAGGCAAACCCTGCCCTGGATTTGGAGAAGAGAAGCAGGTGGTAATGCTTGGTAAAAGTGTGAACAGATGTCCAGGTGGCAGCATCCAGGATGTCCCTGGTGGGGACTCCTGTGAGGAAAGCTGCAGAGGTGGAGGCTGCTCTGGAGTGTGTCCTGACCCCCTTGGGGGAGGCTTTCCATGCTGTTTGTAGCAGAAATGGATCAGTGTGCTATCCATTTGGAAATGGTTTGCTTGGAGATGGCTTTTCTTTCTGCCTCTGAAGCAAAGCTAACCAGCAATTGAGTAGACTTTCTGAAGGATTTAGTCCTGTCCAGATAGCATCTGAGCAGTCTGTGCACATTTACAGAGGGAAGAATCCTTCCCCACTTGTTCTGGGGATTAGGAAAGAAGGTGGGCAGATGAATGGATTGGTTGAGAGCCACACTGGACACCACCTTGGGCATGAAGGATGGGTAAGTTCCGAGAGATACCTGGTCTGCATGGATGAAGATGAAGGGTTCCACAGCCATGACTGCTTGCAGCTCAGAGATTCTTCTGGCTGAAGTGATGGCCAGAAGAAAGGCAGTCTTCCAGGAGAAAAATTTTAGCTCTGGCAGAAGAAGCTGGTTCGAAAGGAGGCAGGGAGAGCTTTTCCAAACCAAAGTTAAGGTCCCAAGTTGGTGTTGGTGCCCTTCTGGGGGTCTCAAGTTGCTAGCTCCTGAGGAACTGTTTGATCAAAGGGTGCGAGAAAAGGGGCTGCTCAGTGGGAAAATTAGCATAAATAGCAGAGGCATGAATTTTTATAGATGAGAAAGAGAAACCACTATGTAGTAGGTCAGCTAAGTAATCCAGGATGAGATGGATGGAGGGCTGTGCCGTACTGCCCCCCTTAGCCTGGATCCAGGTGCAGAACCTTTTCTATCTGCATAAGACTTCCTGGTGCTAGGGTGTCTGGCCTCATGGATAACATCCAGAACCTGTTTACTAACATCCAGAACCTGTTTACTGAGGATGGAAAATTGGTTTGGGGTTAGGGAATAAGCCAAGCTGCCAAATTGTGTCTACAATTGGGGATGCATGGGTGTCAAGTGACAAAGTAAGAGTGGAAGTCTCGGTGTGGTATTTGCTTTCCACAGACGACACAAATACCTTTTTCTGACATCAGTTAATGCAAGAAAAAAAGGATCTCCAACAGGGTACTTAGCTTTAGAAGACTTCAAAACTCAGGTAGCAAACTGCTTCTACTTCAGGCTTCACAGCAAGAAAGACTGATGTAATGGTGTCAGCTGGATTACTTTATACCACTTACAACCTAATGTCAATTCTCAAGCGACAGCAATCGACGCAGAAATACAGTCTCTGGTATTCAGGCTGGCTGAGGGCTACCCTGGTAGGGATAACCCAAATGCGATGACTGCAACAGTGAAACACAAAGATATGGATTTACTAAATACTGATAACTATTTAAGTTTCCTACCTTTCAGCAAAAAAGTTATGTACGCACCACAACGTTCCATCTGAGTAGTTATACTTCATTTTCTGCAACCTGTGGGTATTCGGATACATATTGGATCCGAACCGGCAACATTTTATCAAGCATCTGCTCCAAGCTCCTCCCCTCACCCATAATGCCTCACCTCCCCTATCTTCCCTCGGATCAACTCAATAACATTAACCTAGAACAGGTTTGGGGGAAGGAGGAACATTATGGCGAGTACATAACTTCTTTACCTGAAGTAATTAACTTCATTTATCTGCTACCTGTGGGATAGAATCTCCAGCTATCAAAACTCCTGGGAGGCCCACATGGAAGGATACTCCTGAGCACCGCAAAGCCAAAAGATGCTCCCCAGAGATCAAATCCAACTTATAATGAGATGAATGCATATGACCTTGCCCAGGTTGCTGCTGCACAGATATCATTCAGAGAAACCCTAGACCAAAAAGAAGCAGAATTTGCCATAAATCTGGTGGAATGGGCTATAATAGGACCAGGTGGGGATAGGCCTTTATCCCTATAGACTTGCAGTATACATTGGCTAAGGAGACCTTGGAAATGGCCTTGCCCAAAAAGGGTCTAGAAAAGGACACGAATAACTGGTCAGACTTACGAAATTGCTTAGTCCTGTGTAGATAGAAATGAAGCTATGAACATCTAGCAAGTGCAACTTGTATTCACCATTGTTCTGGAAATTTGGAAGAACACAGGCAGATTAATCATCTAGTTAATGTTAAATTCAGAAACCACTTTCGGTAAGAAAGTGGGGGGGGCACGGCCGACAAAGCTTGGATCTCAGAAACCATTTTAGCAGAAGTAATGACCACTAAAAAGGCTGTCTTTCCAGGACAGAAATTTTAAGTCTAGTGACGCTGCTGGTTCAAAAGGGGGTGACACCAATGCCTGCAGAACTAAAGCAAGGTCCCAAGGGGGGATGGAATTCTTAACTGGGGGACGCAAGACAAAAGTACCTTTTATAAAGGCCTTGCACAGTCTCAAGGAGGCCAGAGCATTCAAATTTCCTCCAATATGAAAATTAGATATGGCTGCCAGTTGTACTTTCACTGTGTAGGAACTAGCCCCTTGTTGAAAAATATAGGACAAAAACTCCAAGACTGCAGGAACCGGGGCAGTAAATGGATCTATATTTCTCTGAGAAGCGTTTCCATTTGCCGCGATAAACCTTCCTAGTGGAAGCTTTGAGGGATGCCACCAGAATACTCTTTACCGAAAATAAACTGAGAGTCCTAGTGATCAGGGGAACTGGTGCAACCAAGCAGTCAGCTTGAGGCTGTCCAGGTCGGGTGGACTGAAGCCCGGGGGATGGGATACGAGATCCGGGCAGGGATCTAGAATCCTTGGAGGAGTTAAGAGCATGAGACCAGAGGAAGGGAAACCACACTTGACGGCCAGAAGGGGGCAATGAGAATGAGTACCCCAGTCAGAATGCTTTCTGAAGAAACTTCGGAATTAGAGAGGTAGCGGGGGATAGGCATACTGTAACCTGGGAGGCCCAGCATGGACTAGAGAGTCTCTGGGGGAGTCCCCTGGGGTGGGGATTAGAGCGAAGAACTTGCTGCACTTCACACTGGAAGATGCGAAGAGATCGCAGCAAGGGTGACCCCACGCTAGGAAGATCTCTTGCGCTACTGACTGTTTCAGAGACCACTCATATGGATTAGACTCCATCTGTCCGCTAAAATATTGGAGCGGCCCGGGATGTGCATTCCAATCACAGATTGACTGGTGGAAATCACCCACTCCCACACACTCATGGCCTCGCAGCACAGAGGGTAAGATCTGGTCCCTCCTCGTTTGTTGACGTACCAGACAACGGACATGTTGTCCGACCGAACTGCAATCGTCCCCAGGTGGAGAACAGCATGAAAGGCTTGCAACGCTACAAGCACTGCCTCATAGCTACGCCAGTCCCAGCTGCCCTAGCAACTCCTTCCGTGGCATGGGAAAGACGAAGCATGGGCATGTTAGAAATGGATTTCAGAGTCGACATTTTCACCAACAGCCGCTTGTCCTCTGGAAACAAGGACTCTGGGGGCGACACAGTGAATTCCGTGACCAGGTCCCGCTGGAGTCGAATGACGTGTGCCAAATAATTCAGCGTCTGTATGGAAAACTTCGCTGAAGAAAAAAACTCGCTTTCCAAAGTGGTCCACCACCCTAGACTCTTTGCCCGGAGGGTGGACCGAAGAACTTTCCTGAGAAATTCTCTCTTGGTGGCAGCAGTTACCACCATAGCATCCACAGGGGATCCCTTGTACCAAGCCTGTCTGTGGGAGGAGAAAGTAACCTGTCTGGGCGTTTGGGTATTGGCTCTATGGTGTTAGGCTCCTTCCATGCTTGCATGATGACAAGATCCACTTAATGGATCTGCAGGAGGGGACACCCAGAATGTAGATGGGCCCGTACCAAAGGCCTCTAAGAAAACAGTCTCGTCCATTGAGGGTTTTGGGGCTGACCAACCTCCCCTCTGGTGGAAAATTTCCATGATGTCTCCAAAGGAGACAAGACATCCTCGGGATGTGACCTGCGGAACAGTCACCTTCATCCAAATCTTCTGAGGGACTCTGGGGAGTTCATGTGCCTCCTCTTATATGAATGCTTATGTGGGGCCTCCTCAGCGGGACTCTGAAGAGGGCTCATAAATCATGGGATCCACCTGGGGGGCCCTCTGGCACGGGCTGTCCCTGGGACAAGCCGATGGGAGTCGTGACCAAATCCAAGCCGAAGACATCTGTTCCCTCTGATTCAGCTCCCTGTTCTCGGCCAAGAGAGTTGCTCTGATCCAAACAAGTCTGATCAGAGGAACTCAAGGTAATGGCCGGTGTGGAGGTTGGAGGGACTGTGTGCCGAACCCCCAGCTCAGAGGATCCATAAACCGAGACAGATGATCGGATCAGGAAAGGAGATAGGACGGACGGAAGAAGGGCAGAGGTCTCCTCTCTGGCTGGAGAGGGGCCTGGCCAGACTCCCATTTGGATGACAATGAATCTCCACATCATCCTGTCCACATCAAGCTCTGATAGACTCAGTTGACCAACACGGATCTGGTCCTGTGAAACTACCTCTAAGAAGGCCCCCGATCCAAGGGCTCAGTGGAGAACCATGGGGAATGGAGCAGAGAAGTGGTCCTAACAGCTTTCACAGATGGACTAGGAAAAGGCTCCCAACTCAGATGATCGCTTGCGGTGCCTCTCTACCCTTTTCTCTCTCTCAGCTTTTGTCCACACCACAGCAGGCTTAAAGGGAGGTTGCGTCCCCAGCCTGAGTGGGGTAGGTGGGCTACAGGAGCCGATGTAGAGGCAGTCGTCTCTAGGGCAGATTCTGTCATTGTCCATGCTGGTTTGAATGACCTGAGACGTACCTCCCTGGACTACATGGAGAGACAGAGGAGCTCTCCGATTATGTAGCCCAGGCTGGTATGACCCTGAGCATCCTGCCCTCACCAAGAATGCCACAATACAAAGACAAGATGATCAGCTTTAATAATTGGCTCAAGTACTAGTGTCATTCTAAGGGGATCCAATGTCTGTCTGCCTGGGATGACATGTTGGACAAGCCACGCCGCTTCGCAAGGGACGGCTTGCACCTGTCACCACTGGGCTTCCGGATATTGGCCAAGGCTCTTGCCACCCCCATAGTGCCTTTCCTTAGGCAAGGCTCAAAAGACAAACCCACCTCCTTAGAAAACAAAAATGGAAAAAAAACTAAGGGTAATGCTGCTAAATGCCAGAAGTCTGAATCTCAAGATGCAGGCACTCTATGCACTCCTCAGTATGGAGAACATAGACGTCTGTGCAGTAACTGAAACCTGGTTCAAGGCTCCTGAGAGCACCCCAGCTCTACCAGGCTATACCTCGCATCATGCTTTTTAGCCCCAAAACCCGGGCCGAACCACAAAGCCTAGGGAGTGTCCATATTCATCAAGGACACCCACACCTCCAGGTTAATAGCAACACATGAAGCATCAGAGACCATACAGGTGCAACTAACCATAGGCAAAACTGCTATACAACTGGTAGCATGTTCACCCTCCCAATCTCAGGAATACCACTCAGCCTTCCTGAAGGCATTGGAGGATATGAATGTATCACAAAATACCATCATACTGAGAGACTTCAACTACCCTAACATAGATTGGGTACATTATTCTAGCCCTAACACCCTAGCCCAAAGGTTCCTGGAATTCATAAATTCAAATGCACTGGAACAACTAGTCACCTCTCCCACTAGGGGAGATAATATACTAGACCCAATCATCACAAACATAGGGACAAAATGCTCCACACCGGAGGTATACCCCTCACTAGTGAAATCTGACCACAAACGAATCACCCTGGATATACATATCCCACCTCCCAGCACAAAAGACCACAGTGAAAAACTTCTCAAAAGCAGACTTCACTCTTAAGACTGAGATGGCATCCTTTAAGCCCACTGGGCCAGTGGATACCACATCCCACAATGTTGAATCCTTCACAAATGCTTTCTATGGACATCTCCAAGAATGCATGGATCATGCAATCCCAAATAAATCCAAGTCCCTCTCCACCAAAGGCAAGTGTCCTGTCTGGTGGACCTCAGCCATTAACGAATTGTATAACAAAAGAAGCTACTGCACGACAGAGCAAAATCCCATAAAGGGAAAACATCTGATAAACACTAGCAGAAAACTACGTTCTCTCATAAAAACATCAAAGGCCAGCTTTGAGAGAAAAATCGCCAAGGACACTAAAGATAACCACAAAGCCTTCTTCAGCTATGTTAGAAACCTGGGCTGAAACCCTCATGCTCAGTTAGTTCACAACAAAAAATACACTGAACCCACAGATATTGCCAACATTCTGGCTGACAGGTTCAGTGCAAATTTCTCCCCTCCCTCACCCCCAAAAGAAGAAATACCCGAATGTAATCTCCCTATCATCTCAGATGTCCAGGTGAGAGCTGCCCTCAGCAAAGCTAAAAACACAGCATCAATGGGACCTGACTGTATCCCGGGTTGCATGCTACGTGAACTCCAAGAGGAGCTAAACCCGCACATAAAAATGCTATTTAACCTTAGCCTTACAGAATATGTACCTGAACACTGGTGTACAGCAACAGTGGTCCCACTCCACAAAGGGGGTACCTCTACAGACCCTGGGAACTACCACCCTATAAGCTTAACCAGCCGGGTCTGCAAAGCTATGGAACTCAGACATTGGGAACCTACAGACACTTGACCCCACCCAGTTTGGCTTTGTAAAAGGCAGATCCTGAATTTTGAACCCAACAGTCACTAGAGCCATTGATGAGGGCAAAGCAGTCCATACAGCCTACCTGGACTTGGCTAAGGACTTCGAAAATACCCCACTCAGGCATCATAGATAAGCTCAACATATAGTCATCCCCTTTGGGAAAAACAAAGTACCCACAAATTATCAGAAAGCAACGCACTGAGTACGGAAAAAGTAATCAGAGACCTAGGGACCCAAGTAGACAGAGACCTCTCATTTGACACCCACGTTGCCAAAGTGGTTAGAAAAACCATTCTACCCTGCACACCTTATGAAGGGATTCACATACAGATCCAAGGATGTCATTGTACCCCTATACTCCTCCCTCAGACCCATGATTGAGTACAATGCCCCATTTGGTATGCACCTCACACGACATTTGCAACAGCTGGAGAGACCAAGAGGACCAAGGGTCTCCAACATATCTTATTCTGCCAGACTAAATAAACTCCAGCCCTATTCAGTAGCATACCACCTGCTCAGAGGTGATCTCTGCCTGACGTACAAGGCCCTGTCCAATCAGGAACGGATGGACATGCTCCACCTCAAAAAAATCCAAATCCATCAGAACCACGAGAGCTAAAGACTTACACCTCGGCACAAGTATGAATAGGATATGCTAGAGGAATAGATTCATAACCCAGAGGCTTCCCATGCTCTGGAACAAGATCCCAGTTCATGTTAGGCAGAGCCCCTCAGACTCAAGAAAAATCTAGAGTGGATGGGAGATCGTAAGTTTACCCCAGGGGTCACATCTGTCACTTCTAGACAGGGACACAGTAAACTAATTCTATACAAGGGGACCTTCACTGTGTCACTACTACACATAGATACAGTATTCTAAATCTATTCTGTGCATTTTGTACCATTTTATGGGGTGGCGAAAGCCACATTACTATGACTAGGCTTACAAATGCCCCAGGGCAGATAGTCTCAGTTTAGTACTAGGCTATGAAACACTGTTTATGGTAAATGGGGTGAAATAGCCAAATATCCCATTGTAATGGGCAGGGTTACTTAATAGTGTATGCAAATTTATGTTAATTAGCATACAGATTTGTACCCATTTTTCATGGGCCCCTTGTCCAGATTTTTGATGTTTTCCAGGTTGAGAAGTATGGTCCCCGAGTAGATGGTTTATGATGGGCCAAAATGATTTGAACCAGTGAGGTAAGGGAAGAATACCTGCAACTGGAAAAGGCAGGCAGCAAGCTTGAGATGTTGGGAGATTTGGATGAACCATTCCTGCTGGGTGCAGAATCAAAGGTTTCCAAAATAAGTGAGGCCCCAAGTGAAGGGAAACTAAAACCTGTCATGGCCAGGACAACTGTTCTCTGACCTCATGACTTTCTTATCAGGGGGTTGGGAGAGAAGAGAGTCTCTAGGTGACGGCAATAGGAGGAGAGTCTGTAGGTGACTCGGGATTAAGGCAAAGAAAGTGGCCCAGTGGAAGAAAGTGTTTCCTATCACAGCAGGGTTGAGACCACTGAGGCAATGGAACTCCCTGGAAGAAACCACACATTGCCAAACTGGCTTTTTGACAAAACGAATTGGTTCCCTCCTCGTTTGTTGATAGACCATCTGAACTGCCACTGTCCCCAGTGGGAGGGTATCAAAGTGCTTGCATTACTAAAAAAAAGTCCTCTCAGATGCACAAATTAAGTGCTTTAGACTGTCCTTCCCAGATGACCCCCCCCCCCTCTATCTGGGAAGCAACTGTGGTGACCATTAGTGGCTTAAGGAAGGAGAAATGGGCAACCTGAAAGAATCTCATTGGAATGGACCTACGAAGGTAGCAGCAACTGGTCATAAAGATGATAAAAAAAAAAAAAAAAAACTGTAGATTCATTAACTTGATTGGTAGGTCAGAAGCCAATGGATAATCTGCATGCGATAGATGGCCAAGGAAATGTTATTGCGACTGCCATCAAGCCTAGCATCTGTAGAAAGAGTCTAACTAACACTTCTATTCTGAATGTTTTACTTGTAACCTGACCTGGAGCCTCTACTGGGAGTGAAAAGGTTCCTTGAACAGTGCTTAAGGAAATAGACTTAACCGAGACCATCTGGAATTTGGTTTGCTTAACTCTAAAGGCAATTATGTCCCAGAGAAACCAACTGTTCCAGTTGGAGCTGGGCAAGTTAGCACCAGGGGTGACAGTCGAATGGAATGGGAGGAAGGTGAGGCTGTTGACAGGACACCTTATGGTGAACCAATTGGCTCATGGACAGAACATGTAAGGAAGTGGCCAATCCAGATGAGACGGTTCGGGATGGTTTGCCATGCAAGGCATTCACTGGTAGTCAAAATCCCAAACACTAGACTGATTTACATATGAACTAGGTTTGTGAACTTTGTCCACTGAAGAAATCCATGGCACCCAGATCACAGAAAGCTGCACTGTATTCCATTTAAATGACGTACTTTAGACACTTGCAGCACCCAAGTGACCCAAGAGGTTCCTCAAAGAAAATACAGGGTGCAAATATAGATAAGACAGTAACCGGAGAGCTTTTAAACGCCTCTTAAGGCACTCAACCCAGCCCTGATGGATGCACAGATCAAAGGTAACCCCCATCTAGGGTTCTAAAGTTAGTGCCTCAAAACATTCTGGAGACATTGCCCAGGCTTTCTATTAAACTAGGTCATCTGACTCCCATTTGGAGCAATGGATTGGGGGGAAAATCCACCTGGGTTGGCTCCCCATGTCACTTTCAGACAGGGCAATCTGTACAGGAAACAGACTGAACATTTCATTAGAGATCCCTATATTTTTTAAAATTGCTATGGGGCTATCATTCCTAGTCTGACCACATAAGGTCTGGCATATTGAAGCAATTCCAATTTAGGTCATCTCTAGGTATCCCAAAATGTAGTGCTAGTCTCACAGGCCTTTCTTCTTAAAGCTCCCATCACTGCACTGATTTTTTACATGGATACACTTCTATTGCAGTATTTTATGCCATCTAATGACAGATCTTCAAAGTGTTTACTGTTCTTTCAGACTGGCACAAGTCTTACTACCTTGATTCCTCTCCCACCCCTCTTCACACCCAACAGGATAAGAGTAACAAGTAACTTGCTAATACACTGCTTCCTTGTTATAACCTTTACTTTCTGTATGGCTAACAGGACCAGGGAGGTGCGATCACAGTATGGGTAGATTAAGAGTCAGTTTGACAGAACCAACTAAAAAACTACATGTACTTGGTAGCAGCAAGGTATTCCAGGGCAGGATAAGTTTTGAAAGTAAAACCACCACAGTACAGAAAGGTACTGTTCTAGTGGAAGCAGTTAACATTTTTAAAATGCTGTACTGTGCATTTCACTCACTGCCAGTAATTTAATGCAATCTGCAAGATTAGCAACCAAGCTTAAATTCCCGCCTTTTGCAAAATGGAAGAAAAATGTAGGCAAATCACGAATTCCAACTTTTTATTTGCATACCACTTCTGGCAGTAAGGTAAAAAAATATACATGGAACAAACAGGGCACTGGCTACATCCTTGCAAATCAGTAACCTTCAAATACGTAATAATTTATCATAGAATTACCAGTAGTCTCCACAATTAAAAAATCATAAAATGTTTTATTACAAAAACAAAATATCCACATGGCTGCTGAATGGATAACTGGAAAACCAGTACTTCTATACAGTGCACACAAAAATGAGAATGTTCTAGTTACAGAAAAAAGTACAGACTGTTTAACAAAATAAAAATCCAAATCACTCCTGCAGTTTTAAAAGTGGGGCCCTACGATTGATTCGTTAGAGATGAAATTTACACTCCGAATGGTAAACACTAAGCAGACGAGGAATGTTGGGCTTTTTAAACAGGAGCAGATTAAAAAAAACTTCACAGTAGTCCCATCTTCAGATGACTTCTCAGAAGAACCGGCCTGAATACTGTTTCACACTGGAAGACAGAAAAAAATACAAAGTTAAAATGTTTACCAAGATGAATTACTGCTTTGAACACAGAAAAGCCTGTAGAATCTGTAGCAACTGTAGATCCAAGGTCCATGCCATATGGCAGACTGTGATTTGTTGTCACCTTAGTATTCTAAAAACAACAAAATCACTAGTCTTCCACACAGAACAAGACCAACTTTCAATGAATCTTCTATACTTAGAAACATTTTTCTAACTTTGAAGCATATTCCTTGCAAGCGGTAAATTCTTGCCATACATTAAGTCTTGTAAACAATGTGCTACTTGCCTGTTCTGCAACAAATATTGTGCATTCTGGATCTGGTCCTGTGTGCCAGTGATAGTAATAATACGATCTTCAGAGCCTTCAAGTGGTTCATCAATTTTAATTGCAGCCCCAGACTCATGGCGTATCTGTTTAATCCTCTGACCTGCTTTACCAATTATAGAACCAGCCAGCTTAAAAAAACAAAAACACAAAATGCACTGTCAAGATGTGTTTGGCCAAATGCAAGGAATAATCCAAAGCTATTAAAAATAATTTACACTTACATCTTTAGGGATAGTCACTTGTGTGGTTATGACGGGGCCTCCAAGATCACCATATGAATTAGGACCTAAAAAGAACAACAACTTTCACTCAATTCATTCTACAGGCTAGTTTAAAAAAAAAAAAAAAAAAACCTCAAATTCAGCAGTGAAGACAAAAATTTGACTTACCATAACCACCTACTCCCTGTTGGTGAGGAAAGAAAAAAAAATTTTTTTTACTCAGAAATTTTTACCAGTCACAATCAAGTCACAGCAACCAAAGTTTTAACCCCCCTAACCAAACCCCCAAGAACTTAAAGGTTACCATTCCATCGTAACGATCACCAGGTCTGCCTCTTCGATCACTACAGGGAAAAAAAAAAAAAAAAAAAATCACATTACATAATGTAAGCACCAGTCAGATCCTACCACTGCATGGCAGTTGCGTGGGTTTTACTAGTGCCAAAATTAAATGGGTCAGATCCTACAACTGCATGGCAGTTGCATTTGTATTGGTCAAAGTTATCTGCCAAGATCAGGCAATACAAATTATACCCCCAGGCATGTACTTGACAACTGTTTCATTTAAACTGAAAACTGCACAATACCCCTCCCAGCAGTGTGCTTAGCAGTCTGGTGCAACTCAAGGTGCAGCAAGACCAAAGTGCAATTTTGCTTTCTAGGGAAGAGACCCTAGTACAATATTATGTGCACAGATTGCAGCTATGGCAACCCCACTTAATGGGAACAAAAATTACTACCAAAATGTACTAGCTATAAACTGCTGCTACAAGTTTTAAAATAGATGCTACTTACCCTCCTCTTGGGGGTGGTGGCGGAGGAAGTGGAAGGTTACGTGCTCTGCTAGCCCCTCTGCCACCCCGGGCTGGAAGTGGTGGTGGAGGTGGTCCTCTTCTGGGGCTCATGTCGTAATCATCTCTTCGGGCTGGAAGCATAGGTCGACCAGCAGGAGGCATGCGGTCAAATCCTCCACGCATAGGGAATCCGACAGGACGTCCTCTTCTATCATCATACATCATAGTGAAGCCACCATAGTCATATGTTTCATCGTAAAAGTTTGGGTCATAAGGCTGTGCACGGCCTTTGATTGGAGACTAAGGGGGGAAAATTACAGCACTTGTTAATGCTGATATGGACAATATGCTTTGGAAGCTGTTTAAGTGTAGTCGTAACTTTCATAGATATGACAGATGGCTCAAAGGTAATTTCACATTTGATGAATTTACATAAAAGCAGTCCCACAGTAATGACAGCGTTTCACTTATTTTTTTTACAATTTTCTTGCCCTCACAATAGGACAAAACTGCCCAAACCAGGACTTCTGTAGGGAGAAATGCATGGATGCTGGGTGCAGCTCCTTGGAAAGGGACAATCCTTACAAGTGGACTGCAACATGTATACAGACATGACCCACTCAACCTTAACAGGGCATAGATGCCACCCAACATGATCTGTGTTAATCGCACTGCAAGCCCCATTAGAAGCCATTTTATAAAAACATAGCACTCACCTCAGATATCAGGTCCAAAATGATCTTTATGCATTTCACCACCTTTTCAAGTTTGCCACCAACAAGGACTACTCTATCTGTAGAATGTGGACAGCATTCCTGGAAAAGTTTAATGGTAGTTTGCGTGTTCTGAAAGAGGAACAAATTAAAGTTTAGTCTCATTTTACAAGCTACAGACTTATTTTAAATACAAGTCTTCACACTATTTGATTTTTTGGTAATCTCAACGTGTAGTACCTTGCAGGATGTGCAGTAGCGAATCCAGCCCCGAACACACCTCCAGCCCGAACGCTCCTGCCATTCTGCTACTTTTAGCTTCTAATTTTATTCAGTTTGTGTTCAACTTTACTTTATTACCAACTGACAGTAGTTTTGATTTAATGCACAAATATGCGGGTTGATGGCAAATTTTAGAAGTACTTAGCTAATTATTTCAGTGTTAAAAAAGCATATAGCATAAAAACATGGACAGGTTAAACTCTTATGGTAAATTGGCAATTAAATATATTATCGTTGTGTCTTATTCCTGGTTAGGGGTCGCCACAGTGGAACTCCAGCCCGCTAATGATCTGCAGTAGATTTTTACGTGCTGGCTTGCTGGGCCTAACGCACAATCAACGAAGGAACGCCCATTCACACATGCCGCCACACTTAAACGCTCCGAGAATTGAACGGGCAAGGTCTGTGAAGTGACGCTACTGCAGCACCACCACAGTGAGCACAATAATATATTAATACACATTAAAGGAAATTTTAGCCAAGTTAAGTGGTGTTTGGGTAATGAACCGTGCCCCCCACGTTCAAAAATTAACCATTGCGTTTGTGCAGTTATAACAAGTCATGTTTAACTTGCAAGTAGCTTGCTATTAGGAGTTACAAAAACATTACTGTCCCCGTTTCTGAAAAGTATAGTGGGTCTTAAACGCAAGGGCCTTTGCTATATAAACAAGTTTGGCAATTTTCCAGTTATCGGGGCAAATAGCTTTCCATTTAATGAGACACTGCTTATAATCCCCATGTGATGTTAGCTGTACAAACCAGTTATGTTCAAACTTCAAGACTAATCTACTTACAGAAAATTTAAAATCTCTTCAAGATGACAGCTACGTTGCAGCATGACTTTTACTAACCCAGTAGTGGTTATGCTGTGTAAGTGCATTATTCTAGTGCCATAGTACTCAGAGGCTTAAAGGGATTGTACATAGACTGCTGCACAACAACAACTTTGCATCACTTCCCTTATCCCTAGCATATGTTTCTTCACATTTTTGTAATGGTAGTTTTCTGCCCAAGACACACTTCAGGGTACTTTAGAATTAGGGCTCACATGTAATTCTTATTGACAGGAAAGACAGCAAGTGTGTCTGCCACTTCAGCAGCAGCAGTGAAGTGAGATCACCGAGTGTGCCTGGTAACATTCCAAGCAATCATTTTCAAGTGTTGCCCTGATATCAGTGCTCGATTAGTGCGCTTGTAGCTAAAGGGGAGTTGAATCACCTACTGAAAAATCACTCCTGCTCAAGTACAAATCTGTTCTTTTGTGCATGACAATAAAATTTTAATGTTTTATTAATGTTTGCTCAAGTTTTGAAACACCTAAATGTGAAACAGGATTAATTCTGTAACTACCCCAGCTGTGCTTTTTACCGATATTGAAATGGTAACCTGGACAGTCTTCTACTTTCCCCGGCCAATCATGTACATCACACCCACTCCACACCCAAAGCTGCTCAGAACGAGTGTGAGGTACTACACTTTTGAGATTACCAATTTTTTGTAGAATGTTAATCGTTGGTGCTCAAATTTTCAATTAAAATGCAATTACCTCTCGGAGCTCCTTAATTTTTGCTCCTTTGACACCAATGATCCCACCAGCCAGACTCTGATGTATAAGAATTCTTAGTTCACAATCGAAATCGCTTCCTTTGTAATGCTGGTACTAGGTAAAAACAAAAGTTGATTAGTACACCTCGAATTTAAGCCGGACAAAAATTCAGCACGCAAGACCCCCCCCCATCCAAGTCTAGTTAGTGGTGCTACAGAACAAAGTGGATCATACAGGCAATTTTGATGAAGGGTCTAAGACTGACATCTTTTTACAAAAAATTTGCCCTACACATAAGCAACAGTTCCAGAACAGAATTTAGGCCACCTACAGGATTGTGATTTGTACCACAAAGCACTTTATCTACAACACCCTGTGCACTTAGTGAACCACATTTAGGACAGTGTGGCACTACAGTTTGCAGAAATTGTAGTCAGCTGTCATGAAGTGCAAAATTTAAGTTACCAGTCAGACGCCATTTTACTCACCTCCTCTAGAGTGGGGATAATCTTCTTCAAAATTTCTCCAATGGTGTCTATATCGGCACTGATGCTCAAAATGCTGGCAGTTTGTTTTTAAAACAAAAGAAAATGTAGTGAGCTCACTATCCTAAACCAAGGAAAATTTCAATCTTAACATTTACTAGCCCCCCCCCAACACACCTATAATTAGCCTCCCCCATAATTGTATAAAATTAATAAGCATGCAATTATATTAAGACAAAAAAGGTCTTTTTAAAAAAGCTTGGGCAATTGGAAGGGCTCAGATTAAGTGGGCAAGAAAGTCTGACGCAGAGCTGAGAGCAGAAAAGTGAAAATTTCACCAACACCAGTAATTTAGGAAATCCTCGCCATCACATTTGCGACACTGGCACACCTTCTCTTAGGGGAGGAAGGAGAAAGGAAGGGAGCAGAAGGGAAGGGAAAGAAAGCAGGAATATGCAAGTGGTAAAACATTTTTTAAGTGCAAAAGAATTAGAATTGGAGCAAGTTATGACACTAGTTGAAAGACAAAAGAATGCAAGACAGAAGACAGACAACACAAATGGTAAGTGAAAGAGTGACTAGGTTAGCACTTGTCAAGAGTATGACAAAAATGTTCTGGGAGCAAGGTGGGCCACAAGGACAGAGCAAGAGACTGCTTTTAAACAAATTTATGATTTAGATATGCAGCAACCAACTATGCAACACTTGAAGCTGTGCTCCTTCCATTACATAAAAAAAAAAAAAAATCAGTGGACTGCTCTGGGTGGGCAATTCACTAGAAAGACCTTATGGGATTAAGACAAACTACCCCCTAAAAACATTATACCAAGGGAATACCCCAAAAAAGAAAATAAAAAACACACATCATAATAAATATAAAGGCAGGTAATATAAAAATACATTTGTTTCTAATCAGGCAGTGAGGCATAAACCTTTGGGACATACCGCTCGGGGCCACTGCTGTCTGGGACTGAAACACTGGCATTGTACTGCATTGGTCATTGGCGTTCGTGGATGTTGGCAATGGGCAGGGCATTCAATCGGAGGTTCAGGTATGGTGCCCATTTTTTTCAATGAGCCCATAAGGGCATAGCCAACCAGGGTTTTCACACGGGCGTTCAGGGGTGGATGGGTCAACGTCATTGATTGGCAACACAAGGGCAAGTCAAGTCGATCCAGTGCATGGGCAACGGAGATGTGGCCAAAACCAAGGAGAGGGAAAAATGGGAAAAGGAATAAAAATTTAATTGAAATACAACTGCAAAATTTCATTTAACAATTTCAACAAAAAAACAGTTTATAAATACACGTATATAGACTTCATAATATACAATGTTTAACAGTTGAAAAGTGAAGTCTGTAGAGTGACTCACAATATGCAACAAGGATTTACTTAATCCACTACCACTTTTGCAAATGACAGATTTACAAAGTAAGTGACAATTGTCAGTTGCCAACTTGATACTGAAAAAATATTAACCAAAATTAACTGAAGGTGAAGTATGCCAAGGTGCTGCCCATCTATTCAGATAGAAGGGGGTGGGCCACCATTCAAAGTCAGGGTTCAAGCAAAATGCTGTCATGCCCAAAACAGAGCCAATAAAAACACCCCTTTCATTTATTATTGAAACATGTGCATTTCTTGCTAAGGCAACACCCCTATATAAAAAGGGGCATTTCTTAACACCCCCATCAGTTTTTTCCCTTGACAAACTCCACCTGCATTGCAGAACCCTGGTGATTGTGTACAACCTCAGTATTTTATTCACTGTGTATCTTGGCTTTTCCTGGTTAGGGGTAGCCATTTTACGATTTACAATGCAGAAATTAGTATTACAGCAATGAGAGAATATCAATTGTTCATACAAACATACTAGTGAAAAATGTTCAGGAATTGAAACATCTGCACTCAACCTGGCAAGGGCAGACCCAATTGAGATGGGACAAAGTTGAATATACAAGAGCATCACACCCAACTATGGGATCCCTATTAAACCTCATTTAACAATGCTGGTATTCCCCCATGACCAAGCATGGACACCTAGGTTAGCCATAGTCAGCTAAACCAGAGTGGGAGATAAATGAAGAAACCCCCATTTAAGATCCAAAATCCAACTCCACATTAAAGATTCAAAAATATACATAACTAAAAGATGTTATGTGATCCTATCTTGCCTACATTCTGACTGATGGGACAGCGTCCCTAGCGCCTAAATCCTGGGTGGCTCATTGGAAAACACTCCTGAGCACTGTGGAACCAAATGAAGCTCATCCTCTAGATGCCACATCTAATTTGTAGTGAGAAATGAAGGTGTGCGGGGAAGACCATGTAGCCGCAGCACAAATGTCACCAATAGCAAGCTTAGAATGAAATGCTACCGAAGTAGCCATAGCCCTTGTAGAATGAGCCTTAACAGAGGTGGAAAGCTCTTTGTTAAAATAAATATAAGCTTGAGTAATACAGTCCCTGATCCATTTGGCAATAGTGACCTTCGTGACTGGGTTGCCCAGTTTGTTTTCTGCAGAGGACACAAACAACTGATCTGTCTTCCTTGATTGTTTGGTCCTATCCAAATAAAAACGTAACTGCCTGTGGACATCTAGTGTGTGGAAAATAAACTCTGCTTTATTGGAGTATTTTGGGAAAAAAACTGGGAGCTCTAACGTCTGTTGCAAGCATAAAGTAGAACAGACTTTAGGAACAAAAGAAGGATTTGGTCTGAGGGATACCCTGTCTGTGTGAAAAACCAAGTACGGGGGTTTCACTGACAAAGCTTGAAGTTCTGAAACCCTTCTGGCTGAAGTAATTGCCACTAGAAAGGCTGTCTTCCATGATAGAAACTTCAGATCACAGGTAGCTGCCGGTTCAAAGGGGAAAGAAGTCAAGGCACGTAATACTATATCGAGATCCCATGGAGGTGCAGGATGAGAAATCGGAGGTCTTAATAGAGCAGCACCTTTCAAGAAGGTCTTACACAACCTGTTGCTCATTAAAGGTGGGTCTATGGATTCATGAAAATTAGAAATCGCTGCCAATTGTACTTTGATGGTAGAAACAGAAGAGCCTTGGTTGAAAAGAGAGGTCAGGAATTTGAGTACTTCTGCCACGGGAGTAGAAATGGGGTCCAGGCCCGGAGTTGAGCCCAGATAGCAAACCTTTTCCATTTGCTAGAATACAGTTTCTTCGTAGTAGACTTGTGAGCTGAAGACAATATGTGCACCACATCTGGGTCCAGTGCATGTCTCCTGACTATGGTCGGAAGAGGAGGAGCCAGGCCATCAATTTTAATGTGTGTAGGGACTGGTGTAGTAGTCCCGACTGATAAATCAGTAGGTCTGGGACCTGGTCCAGGAACCATGGACCTTCCAGAGCATGTTTCGAAGATAGGGAAACCAGACTTGACGAGGCCAATAAGGAGCAATTAAGATCATCTTGCTCCCTAAGAGAGATGCCTTTTGAATTACCCTGGGTAGGAGAGGAACTGGAGGGAAGGCATAAAGCAGGCCGGTGGGCCAAGGATGGACTAACGCGTCCATAGGGCTCTTCCCCGGGCCGGGATTAGGGAGAAAAATCTTTGCACTTCGCATTCAGAGGAGTCGCAAAGAGGTCGCAGCACGGAACTCCCCATTCGCTGAAAATCTGCCTTGTTGTAGTCATATTCAGAGACCATTCGTGAGGAGAGAGGATGGTTCTGCTCAACCTGTCGGATATGACATTGGACTTGCCCGGAATGTGAGTAGCCACTAGGAAGCGTTTGGTCGAGACTGCCCATTCCCAGACTCTCATCGCTTCCCTGCAAAGAGGATAGGATCTGGTCCCTCCCTGTTTGTTCAGGTACCAGACAACTGACATGTTGTCTGAGTGAATACCAATTACGCCCTGAGGGAGGTAATTGTGAAGGGCTTGGAGGGACAGGAGTACTGCCCTCATTTCTAGAATGTTGATGTGGAGAGGGGTCTCCTCCGGATGCCATTTGCCCTGGACTGACCTGCCCAGGGAATGCCCCCCCACCCCGTCTGGGAGGCGTCCGTGGTCAAAGTGGCCGCCGGAGGGGGAAGAACAAAGGGTCGTCCCTGATCCAAATTGGAGGACTCCAGCCACCAGCGAAGGTCCCGTCTGCAAGATTCTGTGATCCATATTAGATGATTGAGAGGGAGTTCCTGAAAGGACCACTGAGTTGAAAGAAGCCACTGGAGGATTCTCATGTGTAACCTTGCCAAGGGAACTAGCAGAACTGTGGCAGACATCGAACCCAATAGCTGCATGACCATTCTGGCTGGGGCTTTGGACCTGGGGAGTAAGGCTCGAACCTGATTTTGTATGATCTGAATTCTGTCTGCAGGTAGATAGACCCGCATCTGGTTTGAATCTATCTCTGCCCCTATGAATCTTATTCTTTGAGATGGCCGTAACACAGACTTTGGCCAACTGAAGGTCATTTCCGAGGGAATTGCCCAGTGATGTTGTGGCTTGCAGGCTCCGTAGAAGTAGATGCTTGGAGGTGGCAGTTAGAAGCCAGTCGTCTAGGTACAGAAACACCTGGAATCCTAGACTCCTCAAGTGAGCAGTCACTACTGCCAAGCATTTGGTGAACACCCTGGGGGCTGTGGTGAGACCAAAGGGCAGTGCACGGAACTGAAAATGACTGCCTCCTAGGCTGAAGCGCAAGTGTCTCCTGGACGTTTGATGTATTTTGATATGGTAATACGCGTCCTTGAGGTCTATGGAGCACATCCAAACACCTTTCTCCAACAATGGGAGAATGGTTTGTAAAGTGACCATTCGAACTTGGACTTCTTGACTGAACGGTTTAGGTTGCTTAGGTCCAAAATGGGCCTCAAGTCCCCGGTCTTTTTTGGCACCAAAAAGAATCTTGAGTAAGTCCCTAATCCAATCTGGTCTGCGGGACCGGTTGGATTGCTCCTTTGCAGCAGTTTTGAAATTTCTATGGCTGCGGTATCCCGTTGACTGGGTGGCGGGTCCGGGATTCTTTTGGACTGAGGAGGGACAACAGAATGGGATGGAGTAACCTCCGGCGATAATTGAAGCACCCATCGGTCCTGAGTGATCCCTTCCCAGGCCTTTAGTTGCTTGGCGACCCCGACTGGCTCCAGAGCAGCACAGTCGGGCAATCCCTCAAGGACTATGAAAAGCTGAAGAGCCATGAAAGGACTCGTGGTCTCCAGTGTTGCGGGGCCTCTGCCGCCTCTGGGACGGCGTCTGTGATGAATTTCCCCCTCCTCTGCCTCTGGAGGGGGAACCTTCCTGCTGAGAGGGGTAAGACTTCTGCGATCTTCGGAACCACATCTTCCCTCCTCTTTTAGCCTTGGGATAAGGCGAAGGGAGTGGAAAATCATGCCCCTACGGCAGTCAGAGTCTTACCCTCCTGTTCACAGCGGGTAAGTGTGTCTTTCACCTTGGGCCCAAACAGGGAGGACCCATCAAAGGGAGCGTCGGCGAATGAAGACTTGAAGGCCTCCACGAAATGACACAGGCGGAGCCAGGCTTGTCTCCGTAGAGCAATGCCTGTACCCGCCGCTCTACTCGCCTTCGGCCGCATACGAAATGAGCCTCATGGACGAGTTCGAAATGGATGACATTGTAGCCAGCTGAGATCCAACCGTCTGGGCCAGCTCCTCAGGCAGGTTACCTAAGAGGGTATCGGATAGCTCCTTAATCAGATCCCTCTGGAATCTTGTAATGTGCGTCAGGTAGTTCAAAGACCTCAGAGTAAAGGCCGCTGAACTTAGGGTGCGCTTGCCGTACCGATCCATGCTCCTAGACTCCTTATTAGGAGGATGGACGGACGTAGAAGCCTCTGCTACATCTTGCTGCGTAGCAGATGCCACCACCATAGCATCCACAGCCACACCTTTTGTGAGGAACTCTCTATCTGGGGGCCCCAAAGAAATTTGTTTGGATGAGCGGGCACCGTTCCACAGAGTCGGGTGTTCCCACGCCCTCCGACAGATCAAATCCAAGAGCTCGTCGAAGGGCGGAGACACCCAGGAGGCGGAGGGCTGAGCCCCGAAGGCCTTCAGGAACACCGACTCATCAGCAGAGGGAGGTTTGGACTGCCAGCCGCCTCGTTGTTTTAGGGCTTCCAGGATGTCTGCAAAGGAGACATCATCCGAGGATGACTTGGGGGACCCCTCTGCATCATCGAGATCGGTGTCAGATGTCAAAGACTCGTCAGGGGAGTCAACGTGCTTCCTCTTGCATGTTTTCTTCCTGGGAGGTTCCTCCGAAGAGGCTTCAGAAGGACCTCCAGGAGGGGGAGAAACCCCAGCGGGGGTAACCTGAGGCCCAGGGGCTCTGCTGTCTGCGGACAGGGGAACTGCCAATGACCCAGTCTCCAAATGTAGGGAAGGAGCTGGGGAAATGGTGGAGGTAGCCAATGAAGATTTGGCTAGAGCACTCCTCATAGCCCTGAAGGCGGGACCACCAGAATCCTGGGAAGGTCCCCCCTCCATGGCCACGACAGTGGACGGTACTCCCGCCGCCGACGCACCAAGAGGGAGACTTGGGACCGAAGGTATCAATCCCGAAGCCTCCCCCCAGGGCCGAAGGAAGAAGTCCGTGCACTGAACTCCGACCCAGGAGCCGGAGTCGGAGCAAGGGTCAGGCCTGACCCTAACACCTCCACTGGTTCCACCAACACCTGCTCCAATGGTGCCGAAGCTGTTGGAGGAGGAAGTACAGTAAGGGAGTGGACCATCGGCTCCGAAGCCAAATGGGCTGGAGCCGAAACCATCTTTTGGAACACCGGAGACTGGAAGAGTCGAAGGAGCACCCTGTCGATGTCCGAATCAGACATCCTAGAAGATCTCGAGGATACCGATCGGGCCCGAACCGATTTCTCCATCGGCTCCGAAGGGCTCGGGGACCGGCTCCGAAAGGACTCAACAATTATCGGCTCTGAGGAAACCTTCAAAGAAATTTCCCTCGGTGCCGATAAAGACTTCGCCCGAGGGGAAGTGTCTGAGCCGATGACCTTATCGGCTCCAATATCAGTGGAGCCGATGAGGGTGACCCGCCTCGATGCCCCAGACCTCGGCTCCGAAACCCGAGGGGTCGAGGCTGGAGGCATCGAGGCAGACTGTTCAACCTCGGCTCCAAGTCCGTGGAGCCGATGGAGAAGTCTGCCTAGTCTTTTTAGCCGTCGGATCCGACTGACTGGTCGGAGCCGGCGCTTTCCTCTTTTTGGAAGGAGAAGGAGAGGAAGACAAAGCCTCCTCGAAGGAAGGCTTAATTAATCCTTTGAGGATTAATTTGTTCTTCCTCTCCTGGAGGACTCTGGAGGAAAACGCATGGCATACACTGCACGATTCCTGTAAATGTTTGGCGCCAAGGCAATAGACGCACGAGGAGTGGTCGTCCGTTATGGACATTTTGAACCCACACCTCGTGCACTTCTTAAACCCAGAGGGTTTATGTTCATTAGACATAATGAAGAAAAAATATAGCACAACAGTAGATTAAGCGTTTACATACACAAAAAACACCAACTCTGAAAAAATATTAACCAAAGAGCTTTTTCTCTTTTTTTTTTTTTTTTTTTACAAGAACAGTAAGAAAGGAAAAGGGAAACAAGGAGGGTCAAGACCCTCTAACTCAAACGGGTACTTGACCCACACACAACCACTAAAGTAGCTAGTACAGGGGAAGGCCCCTCTAACTTAAACAGAACCTTCTCTGACAGGAAAATTTAATGAAAACTCAATGAAAGAACAAGAAACACACTCGTACACAAAAAATAGCCATTAAAACAGCTTTTGGGTTGAAATGAGTGAACTACTGACAGGAAAAGAGACTATAAATATAGTACTTAGCCCAGCCAATGTTGAGACCACGTCCAAGCTCTGTAAGCGGCAAACGAGATCTGGGGGATTAATGGTGGTGCATCCTGGGATAAAGATAGCTCAGCCAATTAGAGGCCTCGCTCTATAGCATAAGCGTGCAGTCGAGCCGAGGATCGGCTCCGAACCCATCAGTCAGAATGTAGGCGAGATAGGATCACATAACATCCGTGGCTTGTGTTGATGTAATCTGTGCCATTGAAGAAAGAGCAGATAAACTGTCCTGCATCAGAGCCTTCAACATCGCCTAGTTGGCAGTGCCAGGGAAGTTGTCATCTTTAGTAGCTTAGAATCAGAGACCTCCGGTTCAAAGGATCCTTTTGGAATCGAGGATTTCAATTTCTTAGTTTTTGCAGGCTCAGCCTGGATTACAATGAAAAGTAACATAAGAATGTACAGTATATAATTGTAAACTTTATAATACGTCAGTAAAAATTATTTATTACAAAGAAATTTATTTACAGTCACAAAATGAAGTAAAGGAAGGGAAATAATCAAGGGAAAGAGAAGAGGTGAGGAAGTACACAGTAGCTGAAGGTGGATTAGGAAGGTAAGTAGAGTGCAAAGATGAGACAGAGAGAGAGACAGAAAGAATAGGACCAACATTATGTGAAGGGAGCTTAGAACAGTGTATATGTAGACAGGCCAGGCCACAGCTGAGAATGTGTGGGTGTATAATAGGTGGATGTGCTTGAGATGACAGTAACGTTTGCACTGTGGAAGGTAGTGAATTAAGTAATGTGTCCTTTGGATAGATAACTGTATTCATACTTTTTTTAGTAAATACTGCCTGAATTGCGACCTGAACAAGGGATAGTTTCTGAGGAAGTACTGAGAAGCTATTGCTAGATGAGTGTAGTCTGAAGGGGTGGGGGTGTTATAAGGATGAATTGCCTCTGGACTGGCTCCTACAGTTATTGGTTTGAGTTGCAGTAAAGACAGAGGGGAGGGTGTGTATAGTTTGAGTATTTTAAACATTTGGGAACCAAGAATAAGACTGGATCTATACTCCACTGGAAGCCACTTAGCCTTGGAAAGGGTAAGGCAATGGCATTCATTCCTATGCGAGTTTGATATGAATCAATATATTTCATTAGAGAGTGCTTGAAGGGTGGCTGTGTTTCTGACAGTGGCGCAAACAAGTGGGAGATGGGGCGACATACTTCAGTTGAGCAAGGAGGATTCCTTTGATATAACAGTCCTGGCAGGTGTGTGGGGAATTGAGATAGTTTTTGGCCCACATGAATATTATTTGACTGTCTGAAAGATAGCCTGGTAGTTCAGGAATGACTTTACAAACTCGGGTATTCTTTTTGCCACTGCAAATGTAATACAAGTGTTTGTAAAGCCACCACCTCCGATGGCAGTTTCTGTACAAGAATTGCTTCAATGTGCCGCATACCACTCAGATGTCCATGATTTTGCAGAATCTCTTTGATTTTGCCTTATATTTTTGTCATGTTCCTCTTACATTTTTTTTTATTTTCAGTTAAATAAACAAGTATTACAGTCATACAACAGTACCTGTCAGAGTTCCATACTTCTCATTGCTCAGAAAATGCATGCTGATGCAAAACCTGATTTTCAAATAACTTTTTGAAGTGAACTACAGTAACATTTTAACTTGTACCTGATTTTGGGCATTTGTCTCCCCATTATTTTTAGCTTTGTCCATAATTCTTGACCAAAGAATTTAAGAGGTATTGTATGATGCATTATGGAGGACAAATGACATTCCAGCTCCCAAAATGATAAACTGATATGATCATCTGCTTCAGAAAATAGACATGGTGAGGAATGGAAAAGGCAGAGCAAAGGGAAGAGTATGCAATGGGGGGAATAAGACCTGTGATTTTTTTTGTTTCTTTTTGTCTCTTCCAAGGATGATAGCCCTAGTCAGGGTTATGTTTACCTACTCATAGGTTCATAGGTTTATAGGTAGGTAGGTAGGCACTAGGCTATTTGCCCTAGTGCCTATATAAACATAGCCAAAGTCATAGTCTCTGGAACAGGAATCTATCCGTCCAGCATGTTCTGTTTTTTGTGGTGACAAGGTTTAGGTCCCTAGAGCATGTAGCTTGGAGAGATTGGGATTTCTTTAAGTGGAGCATGTCCAACAGCTCTGGGTTTGACATAGCTTTGTATGTTAGGCAGAGATTGCCTCTACGTAGCGATATGCAACAGAGTAAAGCTGGAGTTTTTTGAGCCAGTCTGAGTAGGGCATCTGTTTGAGGTCAGTAATCCTCTTTGTGAAGTATTTCTGGCCTTTCCAGTTGTTGTAGATGACTTGTGAGGTACATACCAAAAGGGGCATTATACTCTATAATGGGTCTAATGAGTGATGAGTAGAGGGGAACAATGACCTCTTTTTTCCTGGATGAGAAACCTTTTGTGATGAGGTGTGCCATGTAGAAGGATTTCCTGACTACTGTGGCGATGTGATTATCAAAGGAGAGACTACTGTTCACATGTGTCCCAATGTCTCTTATCACACTTTCGGTGTTAAGTAGACTACCACCTATGTGGTAGCTCATGGGTACAGAGTTTTTACCAAGGGGATGACAATGCACTTTTTGGCATTGAGCTTCAGGTCATGGCTTTGACACCAGGCATCTGTCTCAGTGAGACCCTTTCAAGGATGTCCACATCGCTAGGAGTTTTGAGTATGGCTCCTAGTTTACAGTCATCTGCAAACTTCTAGCCAAAGACCTTCTGTGTTAGCCTGTACCTCAGAAAAGTAGATACCAAACAAGAGAGGACTCAGGATTGAACCCTGTGGTACTCCACTTGTCACTGGTCTGAAGTCGGATTGGAGTCTGCTACTTTCACAGTGTGGGTTCTGTCAGTGAGCCAGTTGGCAACCCATCTTGTGACATAGGGATTTATACCTAGTCTAGTGAGTTTATCTATAATTCCAGAGTGGGGGATGGTGTCAAAAGCCTTGGCGAGATCTAGATAGGCTGTGTGAACCACCTTACCCTCGTCTACGGCTTTGGTGACTGCTTCATAGAAGTCTATCAGGTTTAGGAGTCATGATCTGCCTTTTACAAACCCGAACTGGGTGGTGTCCAGAGTTTGGAGATTACTGTCTTTGTTTATAAGTTCCATGATGATACATTCCATGGCCTTGCAGGCCAGGTTTGTTAGGCTAATGGGGCGGTAGTTCCCGGGGTCCATGGTGGCTCCCCCTTTGTGAAGTGGGATAACCGTCGCTGTGTGCCATTCAGTGGGCACAAAGCCTGAGGTGAGACTATGATTGAACATGGTGCTTAGGTGGGGTGCCAGTTCATTCTGCCGTTCATGTAGAACGCAGCCTGGGATTTTGTCAGCTCCCATGGATGCTGTGTTCTTGGCTTTGGAGAGTGTCATTTTTACCTGTGCAGCTGTGGTAACAGGAACTTTGTATTCTTCCAGGAAAGAGATGGGCCCTTTAGGGGGTGAGAGGGGTGTAAAGTTAGCACTGAACCTATCTGCCAGGATGTTGGCAATATCAATTGGTTCTGTATCTTTAGTGCCATTGTGCTGTAACTCAGAGCAGATCTGAGTGCTGCCATTGAGATTCTTGGCATAGATATAGAATGCTTTGTGGTTGTCTTTAGAATCAGTGGCGATTTTGTTTTCGTAACTAGCTTTGGAGGATTTTATGAGGGATCTCAGCTTCTTACTGAGGCTGACCAGGGAGTTCCTCCAATCATGGGATTTTACTGTTTTTTGCAACACTTTCGTTCTTCTATTGTAGAGTTTCTTTATGGCAGAGGACCACCAAATTGGCTTCCTTTTTTTGGAGGATAGCATCTTGGTTCTGTTATGGATAGCACGATCCATGCACTCATGTAAGTGCTTATAGAGTGCATTTGTGTAGGATTCAGCAGTTATACCTCTATTGTCCATCTGCATGGGTGTCGTGAAGTTTGCTGCCAAACATTAGCAGACCGGAGTTCCGCTGTGGCGACCCCTAACCGGGAAAAGCCGAAAGACGCACACACTTCCCTTTTCCCTTCTATTTCCCCAGGACTTGCCTGATAGCTGCACTACCTGCTCCCCAGCTGGCCCACTCTGTTGAAACAAAGTATCCGCAAGCCCATTCATTCTGGCTTGGGGAGCCTAATCAGCTCATTTGCCCCCCCCCCCCGATAAGGTCCTGAGGAATAGCCCTCTCCTCCCTTCCACACCTGACTTGTTGACTCATCATTGCTGCACAGCCAGAAGAACTAGGAGGAGGATGCATACATGCTCTCATAAATACTTCTTTGGCCATTACAGGCTTATAATATACTCAGCTATTGTTAGATGCCATCAGTGCTGTTTGCCTACGAGTTTCTCCTGGAGGTTAAGCAAGCTGGTGTCAGCTGCTCATAGCCATGCCACTATTCAAATACAGGTGATCTGGGTTATGGTCAGGGCTTCATCCCTCTATACTACATAATCTGGGAGGGGGTCTGCTTCCTTTCTTGATCCCTTCTGCTAACTATGTTTAAATTTTAGCCTTTGCTTCCTTTAACATCTGTTTTGCCTTTTTTCTAATTTTCTTGTATGGTGAATCATCCAAATCTCCACACAGTTGTTTATACATCTATTTGGCCTTATATGTTGTCCTATTTGCTGACATCACAGTCCTATATGTAGCCACAATGACCTTCTCTTTTGTTGACATCACCGTCCTATATGTAGGCACAATTACCTTCTCTTTTTACCATAAACAATCACTTGACAACATGATATTTGATAGTAAAAAAGAGGTTATGTACTTACCCTAACATTCTATCTGTGTTGTTTATCTTCATTTATCCTTGACAGATGGGTCCAGTTCCGGTATCGGAACTAACTCGGCATTACTACAGCTCGTGTCAGCCAAAGAGTCTCGAGCTTCACCTCTACCCAGAATGCCTCTCTCACAATTACCTCTGATCGACTGAAAGCCAAATCTACTATCTATCTATATATATATATATATATATATATATATATATATATATATATATATATAAAATCCACTCCACTAAAGAATCTCTAAAGGCCGGGGATGGAGGATGGAGGGAGGTGAGCCAAGGATAAATGAAGATAAAAACACAGATGGAACATTATGGTAAGTACATAACTTCTATATCTGATGTTGTCAATCTTCATTTTTATCCTTGACAGAAGGGACAGTCCTCAGCTACCTTACATCTTGAGTGAACTCATGGAATTTCTAGGACGTCTCAAAAGGAGACATCTTCAGATTGTGACACTGGGACTTTTCCCCCTCATCAAAACCTGTGTTTTCAGTGACAGATTCCTGAGGGGAATCTAAGTGCTTCCTCTTGCACTCCTTTTTCTGAGGAACCTCCTCAGGGGAGGTGTCAGAAGATGACAGAACCTGTGTCTGAGAAACCTGAGAATTTTTGGCACCCACTGTCCCAGTGGATAAACAGGTGGATTAACAGAGCCAGAGGGGGAACCTGTTCCGAGGAGGAAGGTGCTGACTGAGTCACAGTAAGGGATGGGGTCCTCTCCATCACCTTGAAAGCTGCCCCCCCATACAGGAAGGGTGCCCGGAAACAAGATAGACTGCCTTGGGACCAGGGTCACTCCCAGGTCTGAAAAACCTACCCTTAAGAGAGAAGCCAGAGTTGAACTAACTCGAGCCGAAGCTCCAAAGAGCAGGGATGGCTCTGAAAAACCTGGAGTCGAGTCCAGTCCCCTGGAACCAACAGGGTAGCTAAGGCTCTGAGAATTATCTGGTTCCAAAGCCACCAAAGACCACAGGAGAATTACCCGTTTCGAAGAGGTGGAAATCTCAGGACCAGTACAGTCAGTGCCACAAAGCTGGAACAGAAAACTCTAAGGCCTGAGAGGAGGTCAGAGGAGGAGTTGTTAATGGGGTGAAGGAAGGCTGGGTTCCAAAACCTGAAGGAGTCGGAGCCAAGAGGGGGCCTGTAAGTCCTCTAGTGCACAATATTTTATTCATAATTCTCTCCACATCGAGCTCAGAAAGACTTTTGGTGGAGTGGATTGAAAATAAGGATGGAGATTTAGGCCTCTGAAGAAAAACTTCTGGAAGCTCACCAGTGAAGGGGTCTACAGATGGAGAGTAAGTAGTTCTGCGAAAAAATTTCCCTTGATTCAGAAACTTTTAGTTATGTACTCACCATAACTTCAGATGTTTGGGATCCATCTCGCCTACATTCTGACTGATGGGTTCGGAGCCGATCCCTCGGCTCCGACTCGGCACGCTTATGCTATAGAGCGAGGCCTCTAATTGGCTGAGCTATCTTTATCCCAGGATGCACCACCACTAATCCCCCAGATCTTGTTTGTCCACATTCATGCACACATGCACAGCTTGTTTATATAACATTGTTAGATGTTTCAAGATGAAACAACAGGATTCGGACCTTCTGATATCCTCTGATCTCCAAGGAAGGGGGAAGGAGGGTGGGTTATTAGGAATGTAAGCGAGATGGATCCCAAACATCTGAAGTTATGGTGAGTACATAACTAAAAGATGTTATGTGATCCTATCTTGCCTACATTCTGACTGATGGGACAGCGTCCCTAGCGCCTAAATCCCGGGTGGCTCATTGGAAAACACTCCTGAGCACTGTGGAACCAAATGAAGCTCATCCTCTAGATGCCACATCTAATTTGTAGTGAGAAATGAAGGTGTGCGGGGAAGACCATGTAGCAGCACAAATGTCACCAATAGCAAGCTTAGAATGAAATGCTACCAAGTAGCCATAGCCCTTGTAGAATGAGCCTTAACAGAGGTGGAAAGCTCTTTGTTAAAATAAATATAAGCTTGAGTAATACAGTCCCTGATCCATTTGGCAATAGTGACCTTCGTGACTGGGTTGCCCAGTTTGTTTTCTGCAGAGGACACAAACAACTGATCTGTCTTCCTTGATTGTTTGGTCCTATCCAAATAAAAACGTAACTGCCTGTGGACATCTAGTGTGTGGAAAATAAACTCTGCTTTATTGGAGTATTTTGGGAAAAAAACTGGGAGCTCTAACGTCTGTTGCAAGCATAAAGTAGAACAGACTTTAGGAACAAAAGAAGGATTTGGTCTGAGGGATACCCTGTCTGTATGAAAAACCAAGTACGGGGGTTTCACTGACAAAGCTTGAAGTTCTGAAACCCTTCTGGCTGAAGTAATTGCCACTAGAAAGGCTGTCTTCCATGATAGAAACTTCAGATCACAGGTAGCTGCCGATTCAAAGGGGAAAGAAGTCAAGGCACGTAATACTATATCGAGATCCCATGGAGGTGCAGGATGAGAAATCGGAGGTCTTAATAGAGCAGCACCTTTCAAGAAGGTCTTACACAACCTGTTGCTCATTAAAGGTGGGTCTATGGATTCATGAAAATTAGAAATCGCTGCCAATTGTACTTTGATGGTAGAAACAGAAGAGCCTTGGTTGAAAAGAGAGGTCAGGAATTTGAGTACTTCTGCCACGGAGTAGAAATGGGGTCCAGGCCCCGGAGTTGAGCCCAGATAGCAAACCTTTTCCATTTGCTAGAATACAGTTTCTTCGTAGTAGACTTGTGAGCTGAAGACAATATGTGCACCACATCTGGGTCCAGTGCATGTCTCCTGACTATGGTCGGAAGAGGAGGAGCCAGGCCATCAATTTTAATGTGTGTAGGGACTGGTGTAGTAGTCCCGACTGATAAATCAGTAGGTCTGGGACCTGGTCCAGGAACCATGGACCTTCCAGAGCATGTTTCCGAAGATAGGGAAACCAGACTTGATGAGGCCAATAAGGAGCAATTAAGATCATCTTGCTCCCTAAGAGAGATGCCTTTTGAATTACCCTGGGTAGGAGAGGAACTGGAGGGAAGGCATAAAGCAGGCCGGTGGGCCAAGGATGGACTAACGCGTCCATAGGGCTCTTCCCCGGAGCCGGGATTAGGGAGAAAAAATCTTTGCACTTCGCATTCAGAGGAGTCGCAAAGAGGTCGCAGCACGGAACTCCCCATTCGCTGAAAATCTGCCTTGTTGTAGTCATATTCAGAGACCATTCGTGAGGAGAGAGGATGGTTCTGCTCAACCTGTCGGATATGACATTGGACTTGCCCGGAATGTGAGTAGCCACTAGGAAGCGTTTGGTCGAGACTGCCCATTCCCAGACTCTCATCGCTTCCCTGCAAAGAGGATAGGATCTGGTCCCTCCCTGTTTGTTCAGGTACCAGACAACTGACATGTTGTCTGAGTGAATACCACCACGCCCTGAGGGAGGTAATTGTGAAGGGCTTGGAGGGACAGGAGTACTGCCCTCATTTCTAGAATGTTGATGTGGAGAGGGGTCTCCTCCGGATGCCATTTGCCCTGGACTGACCTGCCCAGGGAATGCCCCCCCCACCCCGTCTGGGAGGCGTCCGTGGTCAAAGTGGCCGGAGGGGGAAGAACAAAGGGTCGTCCCTGATCCAAATTGGAGGACTCCAGCCACCAGCGAAGGTCCCGTCTGCAAGATTCTGTGATCCATATTAGATGATTGACAGGGAGTTCCTGAAAGGACCACTGAGTTGAAAGAAGCCACTGGAGGATTCTCATGTGTAACCTTGCCAAGGGAACTAGCAGAACTGTGGCAGACATCGAACCCAATAGCTGCATGACCATTCTGGCTGGGGCTTTGGACCTGGGGAGTAAGGCTCGAACCTGATTTTGTATGATCTGAATTCTGTCTGCAGGTAGATAGACCCGCATCTGGTTTGAATCTATCTCTGCCCCTATGAATCTTATTCTTTGAGATGGCCGTAACACAGACTTTGGCCAACTGAAGGTGATTCCGAGGGAATTGCCCAGTGATGTTGTGGCTTGCAGGCTCCGTAGAAGTAGATGCTTGGAGGTGGCAGTTAGAAGCCAGTCGTCTAGGTACAGAAACACCTGGAATCCTAGACTCCTCAAGTGAGCAGTCACTACTGCCAAGCATTTGGTGAACACCCTGGGGGCTGTGGTGAGACCAAAGGGCAGTGCACGGAACTGAAAATGACTGCCTCCTAGGCTGAAGCGCAAGTGTCTCCTGGACGTTTGATGTATTTTGATATGGTAATACGCGTCCTTGAGGTCTATGGAGCACATCCAAACACCTTTCTCCAACAATGGGAGAATGGTTTGTAAAGTGACCATTCGGAACTTGGACTTCTTGACTGAACGGTTTAGGTTGCTTAGGTCCAAAATGGGCCTCAAGTCCCCGGTCTTTTTTGGCACCAAAAAGAATCTTGAGTAAGTCCCTAATCCAATCTGGTCTGCGGGGACCGGTTGGATTGCTCCTTTTTGCAGCAGTTTTGAAATTTCTATGGCTGCGGTATCCCGTTGACTGGGTGGCGGGTCCGGGATTCTTTTGGACTGAGGGAGGGGACAACAGAATGGGATGGAGTAACCTCCGGCGATAATTCGAAGCACCCATCGGTCCTGAGTGATCCCTTCCCAGGCCTTTAGTTGCTTCGAAAAACGACCCCCGACTGGCTCCAGAGCAGCACAGTCGGGCAATCCCTCAGGGACTATGAAAAGCTGAAGAGCCATGAAAGGACTCGTGGTCTCCAGTGTTGCGGGGGCCTCTGCCGCCTCTGGGACGGCGTCTACGTGATGAATTTCCCCCTCCTCTGCCTCTGGAGGGGGAACCTTCCTGCTGAGAGGGGTAAGACTTCTGCGATCTTCGGAACCACATCTTCCCTCCTCTTTTAGCCTTGGGATAAGGCCGAAAGGGAGTGGAAAATCATGCCCCTACGGCAGTCAGAGTCTTACCCTCCTGTTCACAGCGGGTAAGTGTGTCTTTCACCTTGGGCCCAAACAGGGAGGACCCATCAAAGGGAGCGTCGGCGAATGAAGACTTGAAGGCCTCCACGAAATGACACAGGCGGAGCCAGGCTTGTCTCCGTAGAGCAATGCCTGTACCCGCCGCTCTACTCGCCCCTTCGGCCGCATAGAAATGAGCCTCATGGACGAGTTCGAAATGGATGACATTGTAGCCAGCTGAGATCCAACCGTCTGGGCCAGCTCCTCAGGCAGGTTACCTAAGAGGGTATCGGATAGCTCCTTAATCAGATCCCTCTGGAATCTTGTAATGTGCGTCAGGTAGTTCAAAGACCTCAGAGTAAAGGCTGCTGAACTTAGGGTGCGCTTGCCGTACCGATCCATGCTCCTAGACTCCTTATTAGGAGGATGGACGGACGTAGAAGCCTCTGCTACATCTTGCTGCGTAGCAGATGCCACCACCATAGCATCCACAGCCACACCTTTTGTGAGGAACTCTCTATCTGGGGGCGCCAAAAGAAATTTGTTTGGATGAGCGGGCACCGGTTCCACAGAGTCCGGGTGTTCCCACGCCCTTCGACAGATCAAATCCAAGAGCTCGTCGAAGGGCGGAGACACCCAGGAGGCGGAGGGCTGAGCCCCGAAGGCCTTCAGGAACACCGACTCATCAGCAGAGGGAGGTTTGGACTGCCAGCCGCCTCGTTGTTTTAGGGCTTCCAGGATGTCTGCAAAGGAGACATCATCCGAGGACGACTTGGGGGACCCCTCTGCATCATCGAGATCGGTGTCAGATGTCAAAGACTCGTCAGGGGAGTCAACGTGCTTCCTCTTGCATGTTTTCTTCCTGGGAGGTTCCTCCGAAGAGGCTTCAGAAGGACCTCCAGGAGGGGGAGAAACCCCAGCGGGGGTAACCTGAGGCCCAGGGGCTCTGCTGTCTGCGGACAGGGGAACTGCCAATGACCCAGTCTCCAAATGTAGGGAAGGAGCTGGGGAAACGGTGGAGGTAGCCAATGAAGATTTGGCTAGAGCACTCCTCATAGCCCTGAAGGCGGGACCACCAGAATCCTGGGAAGGTCCCCCCTCCATGGCCACGACAGTGGACGGTACTCCCGCCGCCGACGCACCAAGAGGGAGACTTGGGACCGAAGGTATCAATCCCGAAGCCTCCCCCCAGGGCCGAAGGAAGAAGTCCGTGCACTGAACTCCGACCCAGGAGCCGGAGTCGGAGCAAGGGTCAGGCCTGACCCTAACACCTCCACTGGTTCCACCAACACCTGCTCCAACGGTGCCGGCTGTTGGAGGAGGAAGTACAGTAAGGGAGTGGACCATCGGCTCCGAAGCCAAATGGGCTGGAGCCGAAACCATCTTTTGGAACACCAGAGACTGGAAGAGTCGAAGGAGCACCCTGTCGATGTCCGAATCAGACATCCTAGAAGATCTCGAGGATACCGATCGGGCCCGAACCGATTTCTCCATCGGCTCCGAAGGTCTCGGGGACCGGCTCCGAAAGGACTCAACAATTATCGGCTCTGAGGAAACCTTCAAAGAAATTTCCCTCGGTGCCGATAAAGACTTCGGCTCCGAGGGGGAAGTGTCTGAGCCGATGACCCTTATCGGCTCCAATATCAGTGGAGCCGATGAGGGTGACCCGCCTCTCGATGCCCCAGACCTCGGCTCCGAAACCCGAGGGGTCGAGGCTGGAGGCATCGAGGCAGACCGTTCCAACCTCGGCTCCGAAGTCCGTGGAGCCGATGGAGAAGTCTGCCTAGTCTTTTTAGCCGTCGGATCCGACTGACTGGTCGGAGCCGGCGCTTTCCTCTTTGGAAGGAGAAGGAGAGGAAGACAAAGCCTCCTCGAAGGAAGGCTTAATTAATCCTTTGAGGATTAATTTGTTCTTCCTCTCCTGGAGGACTCTGGAGGAAAACGCATGGCATACACTGCACGATTCCTGTAAATGTTTGGCGCCAAGGCAATAGACGCACGAGGAGTGGTCGTCCGTTATGGACATTTTGAACCCACACCTCGTGCACTTCTTAAACCCAGAGGGTTTATGTTCATTAGACATAATGAAGAAAAAATATAGCACAACAGTAGATTAAGCGTTTACATACACAAAAAACACCAACTCTGAAAAAATATTAACCAAAGAGCTTTTTCTTTTTTTTTTTTTTTTTACAAGAACAGTAAGAAAGGAAAAGGGAAACAAGGAGGGTCAAGACCCTCTAACTCAAATGGGTACTTGACCCACACACAACCACTAAAGTAGCTAGTACAGGGGAAGGCCCCTCTAACTTAAACAGAACCTTCTCTGACAGGAAAATTTAATGAAAACTCAATGAAAGAACAAGAAACACACTCAGACACAAAAATAGCCGTTAAAACAGCTTTTGGGTTGAAATGAGTGAACTACTGACAGGAAAAGAGACTATAAATATAGTACTTAGCCCAGCCAATGTTGAGACCACGTCCAAGCTCTGTAAGCGGCAAACGAGATCTGGGGGATTAGTGGTGGTGCATCCTGGGATAAAGATAGCTCAGCCAATTAGAGGCCTCGCTCTATAGCATAAGCGTGCCGAGTCGGAGCCGAGGGATCGGCTCCGAACCCATCAGTCAGAATGTAGGCGAGATAGGATCACATAACATCCGTGGCTTGTGTTGATGTAATCTGTGCCATTGAAGAAAGAGCAGATAAACTGTCCTGCATCAGAGCCTTCAACATCGCCTAGTTGGCAGTGCCAGGGAAGTTGTCATCTTTAGTAGCTTAGAATCAGAGACCTCCGGTTCAAAGGATCCTTTTGGAATCGAGGATTTCAATTTCTTAGTTTTTGCAGGCTCAGCCTGGATTACAATGAAAAGTAACATAAGAATGTACAGTATATAATTGTAAACTTTATAATACGTCAGTAAAAATTATTTATTGCAAAGAAATTTATTTACAGTCACAAAATGAAGTAAAGGAAGGGAAATAATCAAGGGAAAGAGAAGAGGTGAGGAAGTACACAGTAGCTGAAGGTGGATTAGGAAGGTAAGTAGAGTGCAAAGATGAGACAGAGAGAGAGACAGAAAGAATAGGACCAACATTATGTGAAGGGAGCTTAGAACAGTGTATATGTAGACAGGCCAGGCCACAGCTGAGAATGTGTGGGTGTATAATAGGTGGATGTGCTTGAGATGACAGTAACGTTTGCACTGTGGAAGGTAGTGAATTAAGTAATGTGTCCTTTGGATAGATAACTGTATTCATACTTTTTTTAGTAAATACTGCCTGAATTGCGACCTGAACAAGGGATAGTTTCTGAGGAAGTACTGAGAAGCTATTGCTAGATGAGTGTAGTCTGAAGGGGTGGGGTGTTATAAGGATGAATTGCCTCTGGACTGGCTCCTACAGTTATTGGTTTGAGTTGCAGTAAAGACAGAGGGAGGGTGTGTATAGTTTGAGTATTTTAAACATTTGGGAACCAAGAATAAGACTGGATCTATACTCCACTGGAAGCCACTTAGCCTTGGAAAGGGTAAGGCAATGGCATTCATTCCTATGCGAGTTTGATATGAATCAATATATTTCATTAGAGAGTGCTTGAAGGGTGGCTGTGTTTCTGACAGTGGCGCAAACAAGTGGGAGATGGGGCGACATACTTCAGTTGAGCAAGGAGGATTCCTTTGATATAACAGTCCTGGCAGGTGTGTGGGGAATTGAGATAGTTTTTGGCCCACATGAATATTATTTGACTGTCTGAAAGATAGCCTGGTAGTTCAGGAATGACTTTACAAACTCGGGTATTCTTTTTGCCACTGCAAATGTAATACAAGTGTTTGTAAAGCCACCACCTCCGATGGCAGTTTCTGTACAAGAATTGCTTCAATGTGCCGCATACCACTCAGATGTCCATGATTTTGCAGAATCTCTTTGATTTTGCCTTATATTTTTGTCATGTTCCTTACATTTTTTTTATTTTCAGTTAAATAAACAAGTATTACAGTCATACAACAGTACCTGTCAGAGTTCCATACTTCTCATTGCTCAGAAAATGCATGCTTTTTGAAGTGAACTACAGTAACATTTTAACTTGTACCTGATTTTGGGCATTTGTCTCCCCATTATTTTTAGCTTTGTCCATAATTCTTGACCAAAGAATTTAAGAGGTATTGTATGATGCATTATGGAGGACAAATGACATTCCAGCTCCCAAAATGATAAACTGATATGATCATCTGCTTCAGAAAATAGACATGGTGAGGAATGGAAAAGGCAGAGCAAAGGGAAGAGTATGCAATGGGGGGAATAAGACCTGTGATTTTTTTTGTTTCTTTTTGTCTCTTCCAAGGATGATAGCCCTAGTCAGGGTTATGTTTACCTACTCATAGGTTCATAGGTTTATAGGTAGGTAGGTAGGCACTAGGCTATTTGCCCTAGTGCCTATATAAACATAGCCAAAGTCATAGTCTCTGGAACAGGAATCTATCCGTCCAGCATGTTCTGTTTTTTGTGGTGACAAGGTTTAGGTCCCTAGAGCATGTAGCTTGGAGAGATTGGGATTTCTTTAAGTGGAGCATGTCCAACAGCTCTGGGTTTGACATAGCTTTGTATGTTAGGCAGAGATTGCCTCTACGTAGCGATATGCAACAGAGTAAAGCTGGAGTTTTTTGAGCCAGTCTGAGTAGGGCATCTGTTTGAGGTCAGTAATCCTCTTTGTGAAGTATTTCTGCGGCCTTTCCAGTTGTTGTAGATGACTTGTGAGGTACATACCAAAAGGGGCATTATACTCTATAATGGGTCTAATGAGTGATGAGTAGAGGGGAACAATGACCTCTTTTTTCCTGGATGAGAAACCTTTTGTGATGAGGTGTGCCATGTAGAAGGATTTCCTGACTACTGTGGCGATGTGATTATCAAAGGAGAGACTACTGTTCACATGTGTCCCAATGTCTCTTATCACACTTTCGGTGTTAAGTAGACTACCACCTATGTGGTAGCTCATGGGTACAGAGTTTTTACCAAAGGGGATGACAATGCACTTTTTGGCATTGAGCTTCAGGTCATGGCTTTGACACCAGGCATCTGTCTCAGTGAGACCCTTTCGTAGGATGTCCACATCGCTAGGAGTTTTGAGTATGGCTCCTAGTTTACAGTCATCTGCAAACTTCGTTAGCCAAAGACCTTCTGTGTTAGCCTGTACCTCAGAAAAGTAGATACCAAACAAGAGAGGACTCAGGATTGAACCCTGTGGTACTCCACTTGTCACTGGTCTGAAGTCGGATTTGGAGTCTGCTACTTTCACAGTGTGGGTTCTGTCAGTGAGCCAGTTGGCAACCCATCTTGTGACATAGGGATTTATACCTAGTCTAGTGAGTTTATCTATAATTCCAGAGTGGGGGATGGTGTCAAAAGCCTTGGCGAGATCTAGATAGGCTGTGTGAACCACCTTACCCTCGTCTACGGCTTTGGTGACTGCTTCATAGAAGTCTATCAGGTTTAGGAGTCATGATCTGCCTTTTACAAACCCGAACTGGGTGGTGTCCAGAGTTTGGAGATTACTGTCTTTGTTTATAAGTTCCATGATGATACATTCCATGGTCTTGCAGGCCATGTTTGTTAGGCTAATGGGGCGGTAGTTCCCGGGGTCCATGGTGGCTCCCCCTTTGTGAAGTGGGATAAACGTCGCTGTGTGCCATTCAGTGGGCACAAAGCCTGAGGTGAGACTATGATTGAACATGGTGCTTAGGTGGGGTGCCAGTTCATTCTGCCGTTCATGTAGAACGCAGCCTGGGATTTTGTCAGCTCCCATGGATGCTGTGTTCTTGGCTTTGGAGAGTGTCATTTTTACCTGTGCAGCTGTGATAACAGGAACTTTGTATTCTTCCAGGAAAGAGATGGGCCCTTTAGGGGGTGAGAGGGGTGTAAAGTTAGCACTGAACCTATCTGCCAGGATGTTGGCAATATCAATTGGTTCTGTATCTTTAGTGCCATTGTGCTGTAACTCAGAGCAGATCTGAGTGCTGCCATTGAGATTCTTGGCATAGATATAGAATGCTTTGTGGTTGTCTTTAGAATCAGTGGCGATTTTGTTTTCGTAACTAGCTTTGGAGGATTTTATGAGGGATCTCAGCTTCTTACTGAGGCTGACCAGGGAGTTCCTCCAATCATGGGATTTTACTGTTTTTTGCAACACTTTCGTTCTTCTATTGTAGAGTTTCTTTATGGCAGAGGACCACCAAATTGGCTTCCTTTTTTTGGAGGATAGCATCTTGGTTCTGTTATGGATAGCACGATCCATGCACTCATGTAAGTGCTTATAGAGTGCATTTGTGTAGGATTCAGCAGTTATACCTCTATTGTCCATCTGCATGGGTGTCGTGAAGTTTGCCACTTCTGCCTTAAGAATTGTTAAGTTGGCTTTGGAGACATTTTTTACAGTGGTTTCCCTAATGGGGGTGGGGGGCGGGATGTGGATGTCTAGGGTGATTAACTTGTGGTCGGATCTGACCAATGAGGAACTGACCTCTGGTGTGGAACACCAGTCGCCCATGTTGGTAATGACTGGGTCTAGGATACTGCTGCCCCTGGTGGGGGTGTGGATTAGTTGATCCAAGGTGTTGGAATTTATGAATTCCAGAAAATGTTGAGTAAAAGAGATAGGTACATGAGTAGTTTTCCCAGTTAATGGTGGGGTAGTTGGAATCGCCCATTATTAGGGTGTTGGGTTGTACCCTAATATTTTCCAGTGTATCAAGAAATGAGGAGTGGGGATCCTGGGGCATGGTGGGGGATCTGTAGCAAGTTATAATTTGGATTGCGGTCTTGCCCAGAGTTAATTGCACTTGGATAATCTCGGATGCATTATGCTGAGCAACTAGCCTGGAGGTGTGGATATCCTTAATGAATATGGACATGCCTCCGACTTTAGCGCTTTTGTCCAGGTTAGGTGGCCGAAAGGTGTGGTATGAATTATAGCCTGGTAATGCAGGGGTGCTCTCTGGAGCCTTGAGCCAGGTCTCTGTCACTACACAGATATCAATGTTCTCCATTTTAAGGAGTGCCTTGAATTAATGCATTTTGAGGTTTAGACTTCTAGCATTGAGTAGCATTATCCTTAGATTTTGCTTGCTCGTACCCGTTACGGTGGTGAATTTGTCATTTGAACCTCGCCTAAAAAGGCACTATAGGGGTGGCAAGAGCCACAGCCAGTATCCGGAATCCCAAGGGCAACAGGTGCAGGCCATCTCTGGCAAAGCATTGTGGTCTGTCGATCATGTCATCCCAGGCAGACTGATACTGGATCCCCTTAGAATGATACCAGAAGCTTAGCCAATTGTTGAAGTCAATCATTTTGTCCTTGTACTGTGGTATTATTCTGGGTGATGGCAGGATGCTACTCATGGCTAGGGTCATACCTGCCTGGGCTACGAGTCTGGAGAGCTCCTCCATGTCTCTTTAAATGTAGTCCAGGGAGGTACGTCTCAGGTCATTCACACAAACATGGACAATGACAGAGTCATATTTGTACTTGTTGTGGAGTGACCTGAGTGCGTGCGTTATGTGGCGGATCCTGGCACCCGAGAGGCAGCTGACGGTAGCTTTCTCCTTGTTTAGCCTGTTGTCCTTATGTCCTTCATCTTATTGTTTTCTGCTTTTAATTGTGACTTTAGTTAATACAGAAGTTATGCCCATCTTTAGATAATGTATACCTGTTTAGGTCAGCAGTACTCAAGGTTTTATATGAAAATACAAAGGTTTGACTACCTGATCTGAAGACAGGCCAAGTCTATCTTTAGATAAGGTATGTATGCCTGTTTAGGCTGGCAGTAATCTAAATTTGACTACCGATTCTGAAGAGAGGTTGAGACAGGAGCATGTTGTCAAACGTTTATATCACATTATTGAAATCTTACTAATTCAAATCAATAAATGTTGAACTTTATTGATCGAATTAGTAAAATATCGAATAACGTTAAAAAAAAAAAACTAACTAGCGTAGGCAGGGGGGCAAGCCCCCCTGCACCCCCCACACCCATACTTAAATATACCAACTCCGAGACCGCACTAAATTGGGGTAAATGGAAATCTCCCCCTTACAGAGATTTCCGTTTACCTGCGCGAAGTTCTGTGCTTTTGACATTGTCGTGCTGACAATATCGTATTCGATATTGTCAGCTTACGACAATGTGAAGTAGCCCCTGTTGTCAAAAATGTATGACTATCATCATGTCCTAGTTATGGACTGCAGCAGATTTAATGACCAATAACAGTCAACTTCACCAACACTCAAGATTAAAATAAAATAAAATATTTCAGCTACACTAATGATATTGTTGCTTTTAGAATCAATATTTATACGTTCATAGAAAAGTACTGGGCTAGCTGCCCTTGTGGGCCATTTTAAGCCTAGCCAGTTTCCCTTTCTGTTCTTGAATTAACCTACCTCATTTGGTTACAGATTGGCCTAATCTATCCCGTGGACAATAATTATGTTACCCTAATGTAAATAACTGGGATCATACTATAGATGACTTGAAGGGAACCATGCATGTGATAAAGTATTTGTGAGTTGCCTCAGCCTATAGGGGGCAGTCTGGGGTAAATTTTCTGTTTCCCATCCATAGATCCAAAATGCAATTGAATATGGACAGTGATGAACCTTACTTTATGTGGATGGGGAGTATGTTCCACAGCAGCGGTATCCTCTGTAAGACATACCCGTCCCTCCACACTGTTCTACTGATGTTGTAGAAGAGGTTTATATCCCTAGATAGAATATTTCTGATGCCATTTGACTTGCTGATGTGCAGTAAATTCATCAGTACCAGGTTGGAGGATGCTCCACCTCCCTACACCACTTTAGTAAAAGATGCTAACCCTACTGCTGCCCATTCCCTCAACCCTAACCCTACACCTTACCTTTAAAAGAACCTTCCAGTGACATTGTCACTACACAAGACACACTGAGACACTCAACATTTACAAACACACACAAACACTAAACATACAGACACACACACACACACACACACATATATATATATATATATATATATATATATATATATATATATATATATATATATATATATAAATGATTGCAAACAGACATACAAGCTATGGATCTGGCATATGAGTCACTGAATGGCATTTTCTAATCACTGGTGGGAGAGAGGAGTAACGAAAAAGAAAAATCTCAGACCCTACTGTTGTGACCTCATTTGCTCTCACTTCCACTGCCAGCTCTAAAACTGGTAACTGAAAAATTAATTCCCTCTACCACAGACTAGAGAGACCCTCCCAAGGACATGGATAGGGCACTTATGGCTGACAGGGTGCCAGAATTAATGGGGGAGGGGGTTCAGCATATTTAGATAGTCAACGGGAACTGGTGTAAAAGTCTGTTAAATGCATCAGTTATATGCATATTTCATTCTTTCTTGGTATCAATTTGTATCAATAGGTATCAATACCTATAAGCATAGGGGTATGTTGGTACTGTAAATCATAGAGATAATAGGCTAGAGGAGTTTCAGTGACCAAAAGATGTTCTACTTGTTTGTTTTATTGGAAAAGGTTCTGTTCAACAAATCTAAATTACGGATTTCTAGTTAACTAGTAACAAAGGTTCAGACAAATAATAAACTGAGGACAAATCTAAACCATGAGACTGCACTGGTGCAATAAAATGTTTGAAAAATTGAATTGGGCGACAACAAATCCCAACTGGATGGGTGACATTCCGGAAGGGTATATTACTACATAGCTACAGAAGGAAAGCTTGATAAAAAAGCAAAACACAAACAATTGCTTACCTATGGAATGAAATCCATTCATCATGAGTAAAGACTTTTCTACAAACTGACATTTGTTTAAAAAAATAAAACTGGAATAAAAAAGTGAAAACAGAAGGAACCCATAAAACATAACTGTCCTCTAGCAAGGGTGAGCTCAACAACGGTAAATGATGAACCTTAAATGGGTGTTGTTTCTCTGTAGACAGCAATATTTGCAGAGCTCTGTACATTTTTAAATGTTGGGTGGATGGAGAAGATATCAGTGTATGGGCTTAGTACACAACAGAAATCTGTGCTACATTGATTTACAGTTTGCTTTTACGTTTGAGTGGTGCAATATGTGCAGCTAGACAGTTATGCAAGTATCTCATTTCAACTCCATCCACAATTTGAAAACAGTTCATAAAACATTTTTTGTAATCTTGCCAGGTAATGAAAAGGTAAAGAAGTAATAATGCAAATGTTTTTCCCCCTCACAGGCACTAGAGACAAACTTCTAAAACTCTCTATTGCACTTCAGTTGAATCTTCATTTATCAACATCTGAAAATGAGTCTGACATAGTATTTGCATACACTGATGAAGATGTATATTTATATCTTAGCAACATTTTAACTACAATGTGCTCTTCAGCAAAATTAGTCATTCCTTTCGTGTGTTTATCTGTGTATGTCTGTATGTTATGTAGTGTTATGGACACTTCACAAATCATATTTATGTAACTTTTATACAATGGGCTAAATGTACACTAATACTCTACTGAACAACAAATGTTCTTCAGCAGGGTTATTAATGTACAGATAGCTCTTGTTAAGAAACAAGTCCACCACTTCATGGCAGCATATTAAGATGCTGTGAAGCTTGGACATTAAAAAGCAAACGGATGTCAGTTTTTAAACTAACTAAAGATGGCTTTGCCGTTCAGAGGGCATTAAAAAAGTAAACTAAAAAAAAGTATGTGTCTGTATGAGAGAAATGTGTCCATGCGCATCCATGAGAGATGGCGAGACACTACTCAACTTCTTTGCTCAATAGTTCTAGATAAAACCAACAATGTCAAGAGACAGAGAGGCTGCTCAACTTCTTTGCTCAAGGATGTAAGACAAAGTTAACAATGTGGCGGAATTTCTGAAAGTAATGTTAAAATGAAGCAGGGACTCCAGGGAGTGAAAATTTCCTAGTTCAAATTTATTACAGTCCTTAACCTTAACCAGTAAAATAAAAACAATAACACTGTGATATGAAATATGGTGACAAAAAATCAATATGAATTAAATTAGCAGAGGACATTTTCTCAACAGGGCTAACAAAGACTGTCTCTCACAGCAGTAATATTCAGGAGATACCCATCTAAGTGTCACACCACCAGCAAGAGATGAAAGTATTCCTTATGACAAAGAGCTGCTGCTACAAAAGAGATCACTGATGAAGGATAGAGGCAAAATGGAAAGCACATTTGTACAGCTGCAACGGTCCAGCTCTGAGAAAGATCTTTTTTTTGCAAGGATTTCTATTTTTGCATTTTCAACTCTTCCTAATATTAACTCTTTGAGAAAGAATTTTTCCTGAAGCCCTCCAGCTTGCTTGGGACACCTTTTTCATTACTATAAAAGAAGTTAGGTACCTACCATAACTTGGCATCTGTGTTGTCCATTTTCATTCTTCCTCACTGATGGGTTACGGATCTGACTTGGACACATTTTCAAGACTTAGAACCTAGTCTCCAGCTACTCCTTCTACCCATAATGCCCTAGACCATCCCCAACCCCTCAGATCGAGTCTGCTGCCTTGCTGACTACTGAATTATAGAGACAGGACAGAGACAAGAGAAATTTGGGGCTCAAACCAGGACCATGGAGGTTCCATTATCATCCAAATGTTCTTCTAAATCTAATGTTGTCCTTTTAATTCTTCCTCACTGTTGGCTCAGAGTCTCTAGCTATGTAACTCTTGGGAGGCCCTCAAGGGAGGATATGCCGAAGGAAGCCCTGCTTCTGGAGACAATGTTCAATTGTAATGTGTAACAAAGGTATGAATCTTTGACCAAGTGACTGCAGCACAAATATCATCATTTGAAATTCTACAGGAAAAAGCCAAGGAGCCAGCCATAGATCTGGTGGAGTGGGCTGTAGGAGGGCGAGGCATTTCCAAACCTTTCTGAGAATAAATCATTGAAATACAATCAATAATCTATCTGGCCAAAGTAATTTTGGAAACTGCTTAACCTTAAGTGGTTAGGGAAAAAAACTACAAAAAGCTGATCAAACATCCTGTACTGTTTTGTTCTGTGAAGACAGAAATGTAGTTGTTTATGAACATCCAGAAAATGCAACATGTAATCACCTTTATTAATGAAGTTTGGAAAGAAAACTGGTAACTGTATTGATTGATTAATGTTAGTCTCCTTGGCCACTATACGCATAAAGGAAGGGTTAGTTTGTACATATACCCTGTCTTTATGAAAAAATTATGTAAGGAGGCCTAGCTGACAAGGTCTGGAGTTCAGAAATTCGTTTTGCTGAAGTATTAGCTACCAAAAAGATTGTTTTCCAAGAAAGAAACTTCATGACAATTGTTTGCTGGTTCAAAGGTTTCTGAGTCAACCCCCAGTGGATCACCATGAGGTCCCCAGGGGGAGTGAGAACTTTACTGGGCAGTCTAAGGAGGAAGATTTCTTTCATAAAAGCCTTACATGACCCAGAAGATGACAGCATGAAAATTGGATACTGCAGCTAGCTGAAGTTTAACGGTGAAAAACTAGAAAAACTACCTCCTTCTTTGAAAAGAGTACTGAGGAAGAGAAGGATGGCTGAAGTAGGCACTGAAAAAGGGACAATGTTCTCTTTAGAAGCCAATATGGAAAATCTTTTCCATTTGCTTTTGTAGACCTTCTTAGTGGAAATCTTTTGGGAAGCCAATATAATGTTACAGACTGGGGAAGAGCCTGGAATGTCTTACTATCACTGGAATTGGATAAACCATGTGGTCAGCTTGAAGGCATGGAGACTGGGATGCTGGAATTCTGAGGGGTGAGATATGAGATCCTGACTGGGCTTCAGTAACTATGGAGGAGATCTGAAATGAGACCAGAGAAAGGGAAACCACACATTGAGGCCAAAAGTGGGCACTGAGTATGAGTGATCACTTTAGCCTGCCTGCTTTCTGTAGGAACTTTGGGATCAAAGGGAGAGGGGGGAGAAGCATAGAGGAGATCCAGGGACCAATCGTGAATCAGAGCATCCCTCGGTGACTCCCCTGGAGGGGGGATCAGAATGAAGTACTTGCACTTTTTGTGGAGGGGAGAGCCAAATAGGTTGCAGCAAGGTTGGCCCCACTGGCTGAAAATCATGTTTGGAACTGACTGAGTGACCACTTGCGAGTTATCAGGATGGACCTGTTGAATCTGTTGGTTTTTCCCAGTATGTGCATTACATTTAGAAAGTGGTCTGAGGAGATAGCCTATTCCCAGACCCTCATGGCCTCTCTGCACAACAGATTGGAGTGGGTTCCTCGTTTCTTGGTGTACCAGACTACTGACATGTTGTCCATATGTTAACACCTTAAAAAAGTTTAAATTCATCAGTAAAAGACATTTGCATACCTGTTGTATAAGCATGTCAAGTAATACTTTTACAGTTAGAACATCAGTAAATCTTTGTTTCAAAATTAAAACCCGGGTAAAGCAGTCTAAAAAACTGTGTTCCAGAAATGTTTTTTAAAGTTAAAGGTTATTAGTTCAGGCTTATTCACACCCCCACCAGGGGCAGCAATATCCTAGACCTGGTTATTACCAACATGGGAAATCGGTGTTCCAGAAGTGGCAAACTTCATGACACCCATGCAGACGGACAATAGAGGTATGACTGCTGAATCCTACGCAAATGCACTTTATAAGCACTTAAACGAGTGCATGGATCATGATATCCCTAATAGAACCAAGATGTTATCCTCCAAAAAAAGGAAGCCAATCTGGTGGTCCTCTGCCATAAACAAACTCTACAACAGAAGAAAGAAACTGTTGCAAAAAAAGAGTAAAATCCCATGAATGGAGGAACTCCCTGGTCAACCTCAGTAAGAAGCTGAGATCCCTCATAAAATCCTCCAAAGCTAGTTACGAAAATAAAACTGCCACTGACTCTAAAGACAACCACAAAGCATTCTATAGCTATGTCAAGAATCTAAATGGGAGCACTCAGATCTGCTCTGAGTTACAGCACAATGGCACTAAATATACAGAACCAACTGATATTATAAACATCCGAGCAGACAGGTTCAGTGCTAACTTTACCCCTCTCTCACCCCCTAGAGGGCCCATCTCTATAGTGGAAGAATGCAAAGTTCCTATAATCACGGCTGCACAGGTAAAAAACACACTCTCCAAAGCCAAGAACACAGCATCCATGGGACCTGACAATATCCCAGGCTGCGTTCTACATGAACTACAGAATGAGCTGGCACCCTTCATAGCCTCACCTCAGGCTTTGTACCCAATGAATGGCGCACCGCAACGGTTATCCCACTCCACAAAAGGGGAGCCACAACAGACCCTGGGAACTACCGCCCCATTAGCCTGACGAGCCTGGTCTGCAAGGCCATGGAACGTATCATCGTGGAACTCATAAACAAAGACATTGGTAATCTCCAAACTCTGGACCCTACCCAGTTTGGATTTGTAAAAGGCATATCATGTCTCCTAAACCTGATTGACTTCTTTGAAGCAGTCACCAAAGCCATAGATGAGGGTAAAATGGTTCACACAGCTTATCTAGATCTCGCCAAGGCTTTCGACACCATCACCCACTCTGGAATTATAGATAAGCTCACTAAACTTTGTATAAATCCCTATGTCACAAGATGGGTTGCCAACTGGCTCATGGACAGAACCCACACTGTGAAAGTAGCGGATTCCAAATCCGACATCAGACCAGTGACAAGTGGAGTACCACAGGGTTCAGTCCTGGGTCCTCTCCTGTTTGGTATCTACTTCTCTGAAGTGCAGGCCAACACAGAAGGTCTTTGGCTAACAACGTTTGCAGATGACTGCAAACTAGGAGCCATAATCGAAACTCCTAACGATGTGGTCAAACTACAAAAGGGTCTCACTGAGACAGATACCTGGTGTCAAAGCCATGGCCTGAAGCTCAATGCCAAAAAGTGTATTGTCATCCCCTTTGGTAAAAACTCTGTACCCATGAACTAACACATAGCTGGTAGTCTACTTAATGCCGAAAATGTGATGAGACCTTGGGACACAGGTGGACAGTAGTCTCTCCTTTGATAATCACATCGCCACAGTGGTCAGGAAATCCTTCTACGTGGCTCATCTCATCACAAAAGGATTCTCATCCAGAAAAAAAGAGGTCATTGTTCCCCTCTACTCATCACTCATTAGACCCATTATAGAGTACAACGCCCCTTTTGGTATGTACCTCAAAAGACATCTACAACAACTGGAAAGACCACAGAAATACCTCACAAAGAGGATTACTGGCCTCAAACAGATGCCCTATGCAGACCGTCTCAAAAATCTACAGCTTTACTCCATCGCAAATCACCTACTCAGGGGCGATCTCTGCCTAACATACAAAGCTATGTCAAACCCAGATCTGTTGGACATGCTCCACTTAAAGAAATCCCAATCCCTCCGAGCTACACGCTCTAGGAACCTAAACCTTGTCACCACAATAAACAGAACATGCTGGAATGATAGATTCCTGTCCCAGAGACTTCCCATACTCTGGAACAGACTAACTATCTATGTCAAACAGAGCTCCTCATTAGCATTCTTCAAGAAAAATCTTGATGATTGGATGGGAAATGGGAAATTCACCCCGGGGATCACTTCTGTGGCTCTGCTTGACAGGGGCACAGGAAAATAATTTTCTTGGGTGGCGAAAGCCAGGGTACATTTTTTTTGGCTAGGCTTGTATGGGCCCTAGGGCCGATAGCCTAGTACCTACCTATGAACCTATGAATGTTAGATATTTCTACACGCAAAAGGGTTAAATCACAGAAGCAGGCTATCAGTACAGTTTCAGACACAAGTTCTTGTATAAGTGGTTCAGCACATACAATTCAACATACAGAATTAAGTTGTAGCACAGTTTCAAATACAAACGTTCAGAATGTAAAACATTTTTGTTACATGTAATTCAAAATACAGAATTATGTTTCAGTATTAAACATACAAATGTCAACAGTCAACGTACATACACGCAATGTCTCCAGTTCACATTACTTCACCTAGTTTCTTATTTTCAGAAGCAAGAGCAAATATTGCACTGAGGGGGGATTAAAATGGAGCAGAGTGCAGATTTTGATAAAGCAAATTCCAGCATGACTGAAAAACAGACTTCAGCGCAAAGTAAAATAGGTGCCGTTTCAGAGAAAAATAAAGAAAGAATGCATTCCATAGCTATCTATAAGGGGTGCGGCAGTATAGCACCAAAACAGAACATTGATCTGTCATTGCTTACTGTTAAAAGAAATGACAGTATTTCATTGTTTACAGACAAAACAACTTCAGTTACACACAGATCTTTATTAGAGGACACAAACAGTTTTGTCAGGATTTAAAGGGCCAAAGATTACAGCAGCTAACAATTCAAAGTGTAACACAAACGCATCCAAGCATACCATGCCTGATGCGGCTGCTCGAGCTGTTCCCTCGGTGGAGTGAGAAATCAAGCGCATTGAGGAGTTTGAGATGGATTCTAGGGTAGCTAGCTGTGAGGCAACAGTATCATGTACCTGCTCAGGCAGTACCCCCGTCAAAGAGGAAGATATTTCTGAAATTAGGTCTCTTCGGAGGTGAGTAAAGTGTGCCAGGTAATTCAGCGACCAAATGGCAAAGGCCACTGAAGCAAAGGTCCCCTTCACCAGTCTGCCCATAGCCCAAGACTCCTTGTTCAGGAGATGAACAGTGGAACTATCTTCTGCCAGTTCCCTCATAGTGGCTGCCGCCACGACCATGGAATCTACTACCAGCTGCTTGGACAGGTTGGGTTAGTTTTTAGGTGTGGACACAATTTTATCGAGGCTCTGGGGGACAGGTTCTGTTGTCTGGGGCCTTCTAGGCACGCTGCATGATAAACCTAATGAGATCATCTGCAGGTGGGTCACCCAGGAAGTAGATGGTCCGGCATGGAAAGCCTGCAAGAACACCGATTCCTCTGAAGAAGGGTTGGAGGA
>NC_056743.1:953587245-953744745 GCF_019279795.1 Protopterus annectens | reverse complement strand
TAAATCATACTAATATTCACAAATGACATATAATTATTTACAAAATTCCAGCTAGCTGGGCTGGCAGTATCTCCTTTTGTTACCTATATATGTATATATATATATATATATATATATATATATATATATATATACACACATATATATACACATATATATATATATATATATATATATATATATATATATATATATATATATATATATGTTCACAGTGACATCAGAGTTCAACACCACAGGAAATACTACAACATTGCAGGGCAGTCTCACATAAATAAAAAAAAAAAAACATCTAAACTAAGCTTTACTATATTCCTGACTGAATCTAAGAGAATTATTCTGCTCCCTAGAAACTTACTTCAGTAAAAATACATAGACCTCAGGTCTTTGTCAGATGCTGGAAGTCATAAAACAATTGCTTTCCTTCATGCTTTCAGGGGTAGTAATTAGTTTACTCTGAAGACAATATAAAAAGCTTCTTAGCACAGACTCTGTATCTCTAGCTGCCTTGAAAACTGAAATATACCATATTTTATTGCATAGCCTATAAAGTAATTTAATTTCAGCTATTTTCCTAAAGTTTGCTGGACTGAAGTTAACCTCCTGTACTCCAGTTTCCACTTTTAAAATATAAACATTTAGACAGTTGCAATAGTGCATGTACATTTCTGTTCTCTTCCACTAGGGTACATTGTGGATACGTTTTAATCATAAGCACGTTACAAAATACCTTTTCAACACACATCTGTACAAACCAATTTGATATACACATGACATACAGCTTTAATGCATTTGTAACACAAGCATCTTAGACAAGTCATTTCGATATTCACCAATGACATATGATTATTTTCAAAATTCCAGCTAGCTGGGCTGGCAGTATCTCCTTTCATCACAGCTTACTGCTGTAAACTGGTTTGAATATACAGGTTTTACGCCACCTTACTAATAATCTGCAGATGTGTAATAAACTTGCAATTTTGACCAGAGTCACTTGAGTATTTACAGCCTGTTCAGATTGAAGTCTCTTACGTTTATGATTTAATTATAACTGCAATTGTTTTTCTTTACCTGATGAATAAACTTGTAATTTTTATTTTCACCACTAGCTGACACTTCTGCTTGGATTGGTCTGTTGACTTTATGATTTACTTTTCATATTACCAAGATCCGTAGTCTTTAGAGACTTTAAGTCTAACTTCTGTAATATATCTAAAACCTGCACATTATTCTGAAAATCAGTCTCTTAATTCTGTGGTTTCTAAAACTGATTAGGCAAGGTGATTTTTTTTTTTAACTCTGCTGTTTCAGAAACAGCATGGAGAAAATGCCATACACATCCTTAACCTGTCTCTAAGTCTTCAATTAAGTTTGACAGTTGGCCCTGCCTACTTTTCTTCTCTGTATGCTGTAATGGTAAAATTACACTGTATATTATCTATGTTTTTTACCTTATGAACTGGTGCCTTAGTGTACCAGGATGTCTCTCTCTTACAGCAAAGTAAACATGTTCCCGTTGTTCAAAGATTTAAATCTTTAAACACTGTATTGTTTAATCCATTTTCTCTTTTATTGTATAGCCTATCAAGCATGATGGCCATTTTCTGAAGACCAAATGAAATTGGCACTAAAGGGATAACTTTATACTGGTCTTGAAGCATAATTATATACTGCATTAACTTATGTCTGCAAATTTTCATCTAGATTTGCTAATAATGCTACATATCTTTTTTTTTAATTGTACGTGCTGTAATAGGTGTTTGCCTCCTAAATGTGTGTCTGAAATATTTCATGAATATTTATGAGCTATAACAGTTTACTAAAACCTACACTTTCTGTATTTCAGATCTATACCTTTGCATTTTCTGGTAGTGTCCTTTTAACTTTCTGATTAATGCACAATAATTATGCAAAGTGTACTGTAATCTGTAAATTAACAAATTAAACCTGCCCTGTAATGTGTTGAGTATACTGAATAACTACTACTACCTAGACTTTAGATAACTTAACTTAATAAGCCTGTTATAAATTATTCTGTCACTTTACTCTTAACTAATGACTGTACAAATTATTCTGTTACTTTACCCTTAAAACTAATGACTGAATACTGTGGTCACTCTACCCTTAAATCTAATGACTGAATGGTGTAATTCTGTCACTTTACCCTTAAAATTAATGAGTGAAGCAGAAATGTATAATGTTATATTCTGAAATTGGACTGAAATGTACTATACTGAACATATAACGGAGTATGAATATTATATTCTGAATCTTGACTTGAAATTCACATTACTGGATATTTAAAATAGCCGTGTATAAATGTTATAATCTGGAAACTAAAATAATGCTAAAGGAATATCTTTTGCCAGTTTTACCTAAACACACACAAAAGCATAACTGAAACCTTCTACTGTTTTATTCTGGAAACTAAACTATAAGTACCTTTTCCTGACAGTATTATCTGAACATAGATAAACTGAAAACTAGCACTGTTACATCATACATTTTAACTTTAAACAAACATTGAGGAAATAACTGAAACACACAGTCGACTTCTGCACCACAGCTCTTGCCAAATTTTACTCTTCACTGTCCAAGTCATTGGTGATGTACTAGAGGGCCTGCTTTGATGTCCAAGTGTCCTTTTTATAGTTTGGCCTTTTAAACCTCTCTTTTTCATCTCTTGTGCAAGGCTGAGTGGCTAACGTTCTTGATTGCATTTACAATCAGGTTCTTAAAATAACATCTGCATCTTTAACAATTGTAAACTGACAGCACTACTTGTTGCCCTGACTTTACCTACATTTTTCTGCATGAAATAAACATTTGCTGCTAATAAACTTTTGCAAATCTGTAAATAAACTGATAATGTACTACAGCAACATGGAAAGGTTCAGAAGATTCTAGGTTTGGCTCCTGGCTGGTTCGCCACTGAAAGAATTGATAAAACTGTGTCATACTGGAATTAACTGGAAACAACTGAAATGAGACTGGAATGAAAGTCTTCATCTATTAATTACCAAACTTGTGCTGAACAGGTGCCAATCTCTCCTTTATTGGTCAAGTCTTTTGTACTTTTCAGAATGAATTCTGCAAACACTGTAGTTCATTTAATAAGGTTTTATTAGATGTTCACAATATCCAAAGACTGTCTTCATTAACAGTGCTGATAAACAATAACAGTCTGTAGAAATGCTGGAATTCTGGTTAGTAATAACAGTGCTGAAAAATATATCCAAAGTTTCTGCATGCATATTCTAATTCTCCTGAATAATATAAACTGAAAAAAAGAAGCTATGTATTCCCCATAACCTTCCATCTGAGCTGTTGCTTTTCATTTGTCTTTAACCTGTGGCACACGGATCCAGGACAGATCTGACTCAGCCCCATTTTCCAGCATCAGATCCAAGCTCCAAGCTCCTCCCCTACCCATAATGCACCTGCATCCCTCCTCCACTCAGATCGAGTTTGCTGACAACCATAGCATCCCAACCTGATACAATGCCTTACCCCTTGGCAAAAATAGAGAGAGAGCACCACAGGGAAGAACAAGTTATGCCAAAGTAAAGGCTATGTCTCCTCCAGTCAGTCAACCACACAGCCCATGGAAGGCAGGGGGAAGGAGGGAGGGATGGTTGAAAACAAATAAAAAGCAATAACTCAGATGGAACATTATGGTGAGTACATAACTTCTTTATCTGAAGTTGTTTTCATTTACTCTTCAACCTGTGGGATAAAGTCCCCAGCTACAAAAATCCTGGCAGGCCCTCATGGAAGGATATTCCAGAGCACGGCAGAGCCAAAAGATGCCCTGCTTCTGGACAAAAGATTCAACTTGTAATGGGAGATGAAAGTATACGATGATGCCCAGGTAGCCGCAGAGCAAATATCATCCAAAGAAATTCTGGACCAAAAGGCAGCTGAAGTGGCCATAGACCTAGTAAAATGCACCTTAACTTGATCTGGCAAAGATAATCCTTTGGCTGAATATGCCAGATCTATGCAGTGAGAGATCCAACGGGCAATGGTGACCTTTGATAAAGGGGCTTAAAGTAGGAAACAAAAAGTTGACTGGACTTACAAAAAGACTTCATTTTGTGCAAGTAAAAATGTAATTGCCTGTGAACATCAAGCAGGTGCAATTTATACTCTCCCTTATTCTGAAAATTCAGAAAGAAAACAGGGAGATTGACAACCTGATTAATGTTGGATTCCAAAGCCACCTTTGGAAGTAAAGAAGGATTAGTGCGTAAGGACAGCTTGAAGCTCTGACACTTTTTTGGCTGAAGTAATGGCAATCAGGAAGGCTGTCTTCCAAGACAAAAACTGCAAATCCACAGAAGCTGTGGGTTGAAAGGGGGAAGAAACTAAGGCTTGGAGGACCAATATGACGTCCCAAGGCAGCACAGGGTCCTTGATTGGGGGCCTAAGAAGAAAGGTACCTTTTAAAAATGCTTTATAAAGCTTAGACAAAGACAGAGAAGCCGAATTATCTCCTACATGGAACTTCGATATAGCTGACAGTTGAAATTTAACCATAGAAAAACTAGCACCCTGTGGAAAAATACCTGCCAGAAGCTCTAAAATAGCAGGAACCAGGGCAATAAAGGTATCTATGCCACACTGAGATGCCCAAATCGAAAAACATTTCCACTTACTCGAACAAACCTTCTTAGCTGAAGATTTACAAGCCACTACCAATATCTTCTTAACCAGAGAAGACAGCCCAGGAGTCCTAACGATCATGGGAACTGGAGCAGCCATGCGGTAAGCTTTAGACTGGACAGATCTGGGTGTGGAATCCCTAAGGGATGTAAAATTAGATCTGGAACCGGATGCAACATCCAGGGAGGACACACTATGTGAGACCACAGAGAAGGGAACCATACTTGGCGAGGCCAGAATGGGACAATGAGGATGACTGAGCTCCCCAGCTATTGAGCTTTCTGAAGAAATTTTGAAATCAGGGGGAGAAGAGGATAAGCATACAGAGGACTGGAGGGCCAAGCATGAACCAGAGCATCTCTGGGGACTTCCCCCAGTGGGGGGGTTCAGAGCGAAAAACTCGCTGCACTTTGCAATGGAAGTAGAGGCAAACAGATCAAAGCAAGGCTGACCCCACTTTAGAAAGTTCTGTTTCGCTACTGAAGGATTCAGAGACTACTCGTAAGGCATCAGGATAGACCTGCTGAACCTGTCTACTAGAATGTTGGACCTCTCCAGAATGTGCTTTGCCACAGGAAAATGGCCGGTGGAGATCGCCCACTACCATACTCTCATGGCTTCATGACAAAGGAGATAAGATCTGGTTCCCCCCCTGCTTACTGATGTATCAGACTACAGACATGTACATTATCCCTAGGGGAAGATGGGCATGAATTACTTGCAATGCCAAGAGCACTGGCCTCATCTCCAGGATGTTGATATGCAACTGGGTCTCCAGGGAGACCACATGCCTTGGACTGTCCTTCCCAAGCAATGCCCCCCCAAGTAGTAAGGCATCTGTGGTCACCGTGGTCAATGGGGCAGGAAGAATAAAAGGGTGACCCAGATGAAGGTCCAGGGATTGAATCCACCAGAGAAGTGAATCCCTGCATGCTCGAGATAAATGAACAGGATGGGACAATGGCTGATCTAGTAATGACCACTGGACCACAATAGTCCATTGGAGCACCCTCATGTTCAACTGGGCCATGGGCACGAGGGTGATCATGGCCGCCATAGAACCCAACACCCATAAGACATATTCCGCTGGGGGAGACCGAGCTTGAAGGATGTACAAAACATGAAGTTTGAGGGGTTGCAGTCTGTCTGGAGTCAGAAAAACGCTGGTCTGAATGGTGTCTAATTGAGCTCCAATAAAATCCAAAACTTGACCCAGGTTCAACCAGGACTTGCTGAGATTTATTGTGATGCGCAACTAGTGGCTGGTGGGCAGTCTGGAGAAGGGAATCCCTGACTTGGCAGAGTCGATGCCTGGACATAGCAGAAAGGAGCCAATTGTCCAGATAGGGAAAGACCTGGAAGTCCTGTAGCTACAGGTGCGCTGCTACCACCACCACCACCTTGGCGAACACCCTGGGGGCTGTGGTGAGACCAAAGGGTAGCAGTCTGAATTGGTAATAATTGGTCCCCAGCCAGAAGCAGATGAACCTCTGAGAATGTCTGTCCAGTTTGTTGTGATAGTACGTGTCCTGGAGGTCCACCGAGCACATCCAGTGGTACTCCTGCAGGAAGGGCAGGATAGATTGGAGTGTGACCATCCGGAATTTCATCTTGACAACTGCCAGATTTACGGTTGACAGATCCAGGATCGGTCTCAAGTCTCCTGTGTTCTTTGGCTCTAAAAAGAACCTGGAATATATGCCTAATTCAGTCTGATCTGGGGGGGACAGGCTGGATGACTCGCTTTTCGAGCAGCTTGGAAATTTCCACTGCTGCATCTTTTCTTTGCACAGGTGGAATGTCTGGGATGTGTTTGGGAGGGAATGGCATTTGGATGAAGGAAAATGAACATCCTTTGGATATGACTTACAATACCCAACGATTGTCTGTTACTGACTCACAGGACATTGGGTGTAGTGAATGTCAACCCCCGACTGCCTCCAGAAATGAGCAGCTGGGCAACCCTTCAGGGCTGCTCAACAGGCATGTCCAGGAAAGAATCCTGAGACCCTTGGCTCCTCAGACCCCCTCTGCGGTGAGGTCAGAGTCTGTCAAATCCTCCTCTGCCTCTGGGGGAAGATGAGTCTGAGTGTCCTGGGAATAACCCTGAGAATTCTGGAACTGCATCTTCTTCACCCCTTGCTGATTCCTGGAAAAGGTTCATTGAGGGGTTGGGAAGTGGATTCCGACGGCAGACAAAGTCTTCCCGTCCTCGCTCTGGACCAATGTGTCACATACAGTCTTTCCAAAGAGAGTGGAACCACTGTATGGGCATTTTTAAAAGAAGCCTTAAAGGGCTCTGAAAAGGCACAAAGTTGAAGCCAGGCATGATGCCTGATGGCAAAGCCTATTCTGGCTGCTGTAGCGGCACCCTCGGTAGCGTGAGATAGGAGCTACATAGAGGTGTTGGAGATGGAGGTGAGGGTGGCCTTCAGGGAGGAAAAAAACCTTCTTTTCCTCTGCCGACATGGACTCTGGGCAGACTCAGTGACCTCCTTAACTAGATCTCACTGAAGCCTGATCACATGTGCCATGTAGTTCAGTGCACATACAGAGAACACTGTTGAAGTGTAGACCTGCTTCCCAAAATGGTTCAAGGTCCTTGACTCTCAGTTTGCCAGACAGACTGGGAGCTCTCCTGCATGAGCTCCTTCTTGGTGGCTGGCGCTACCACCATGGCATTGACAGGGGATCCTTCGACCAGTGCAGTTTATCTGATGGGGCACTGAGGCTCTTATCAGGGAGTTTGGGGATAGGCTCCACCAGGTCTGGCTCCTTCCATGCCCGAGAAGTAATGAGATCCACCACTGGATCCATGGGAGGGGACACCCAGGATGTAGATGCCAAATGCCTCCAGGAACACAGACTCGTCAGGGTTGGGTTTTTGGGCAGACCACCCCCCCATGCTGGTGAAAGATCTCCATGATGTCTCCAAAGGAGACATTATCTGGGGTTGACTGGGGGGAACCCTCCCCTTCCTCCAAGTTGGTGTCCTCAATGACAGAGTCTGGCAGGGAGTCTAAGTGCCTCCTTTTACATGTGCGCTTTTGAGGAACTTCTTCGGGGGGGGGGTCTTTGGGGTGGACTCGAAAGCTTCAGGCTGAGAGTGCAGGATGGCAGAATCTAGACTAGACTAGACATAGATGGAGCCAGGACGGACTCCAAGGACGAAAGTGACAAGGTTCTCGATGGAACAGAGATGACTCTCTCCATCATGTTGAAGGCAGAGGGAGAACTAACCCCTAGAGCTGGGAGAATGGCTGAGTTCATAATCCTCTGGGTCAATGGGGGAGCCAGAGCCGAACCTCCAAGTGGACAGCCCAGCTCTGCAAAACTTGGAGCTGAAACCACCCCTTTTGATCCAGCACCAAGGCTATGGCTCTCAGCTAGTCAGAGTCGACCCCGCTCAGGACAATGGTCGGCATCGAGGAACCAGGTGTCATGGGTGCTGACCCCTTGACACCTAGGGGTCTTGGACCCAAAGACTCTGAAACCGGCGTCAGATTGGAAGAAAGCATGATTGACAAAAAAGTGGATGGCATGCCCTCAGCCCCAGAGAGGGAGGGGACAGGCAAGACTCCCATCTGAATCTGTACAAGGAAACAGTAAATCTCTGCATCATCCTGTCCATCTCAGCTTTGGAAAGGCTGCGGGTGGACCTGGCAGAGGATACCACAGACACCAGCTTAGACATGCTTCTGACTCTGGGGAGAAACAAGTTGAATGGAGCTGAGGGGAGCCCAAACTGGGAGATGGGTGAGATCTTGCCAGGGGCATGGCCGAGGAAGTGCGGTCGGGGGAACCACTTCCTCAGCCTATCCCAGTCTCGGTGTTTGTGCTTCGCCCCATCCCCGGCCCACTTGTGAGAGGTTGAGTCCCACAGGCCATGGTGGAGGAAGCAGCAGAAGCTGAGGATGAAGCATGGGCCTCCAAAGTGGTAGGAGGAATGAGGCCCTTAAGGATCAGCTTATTCCTCCTGTCAATCAATGCATGGGGGTTGAACCCTGCGCAGATCAAACAGAAGGAATCCATGTGCCAGACCTCTAAACAGACTGTGCACAGAGTGTGGCCATCGTGGGGAAAAGCTTATAGCCACACTCTGTGCACTTCCGGAACTCTGAAATAGGTGTCTCAGCCATGATAGAGGAAACAGAGGTCCCAGAAACACTCTCACATACACACACCTAAAGTAGAGGGAGAGAGAAAAGAGGGAATAGGATATATTTTTTTTGAAAGCTAAGGACCAATGCCTGAGCAAAAAGGTAGAGGAAGGTGAAAGGGTGGAAAGAATGAGGATAGGAAAAGTCAAAAGGATAGGATTAAATTACCAGAAAAAACACTCAACAAAGGCCTGGAGCAATGAACCATGATGTTAGTGATATGTGTGGCAAACGAGATCTGAGGGGAGGAGGGGAGAAAGACAGAGGCATTACGGGTAGAGGAGGAGCTTAGAGCTCGGATCCGATGCTGAAAAATGCGTCCAAGTCAGATCCGTCCAAGATCCGTGTCCCATAGGTTGAAGAGCAAATAAAAATAACATCAGATCAGTCTTTATTTGACCTATCTTCTGTACTCAGGCTTGAGTGTCTGTATTGTAGAGATGCTTTTACATACAAGTCCAAAAACTAACTCATATTCTAAAATGCTGGATTATTTAACCTTTTCTGTATGTCAGTCCGAACTAACTAACTGACTTCACTAACTGTATCTGCCATATTTCGTAATATTACCAAAACTCTGTAATGCTTTTCACAAATCTTTAGCCTTGGTTTCCTAGCCTTGTCTTGCATGTACCTCTTTACCATTCCATTGCAATGTACATCTTTCCCTTGAGAAAGGAACATTCTGTAAACCTTGTTTCTGTACATCTTATGCTTAGCTGACAAGACTGTATCTTTCCCTTGTCAAAGGAACATTCTGTATTTCTCTGAAACTGAATGCATACATGTAAACACAAGCCTGACTCTATATTTTCAGGCCTACTATTTTACTTAACATATTATAGTGAATTCACTAAGAATACCCTCACTCTAACAATAGCCACTTTATTTATATATATATATATATATATATATATATATATATATATATATATATATGGTTCTAACACACAACACAAGCACACCAAAATTATATATATATATATATATGCTAATGAGATTTCTTGACCCAAACACTTCTATCTGTGAAAGTTCTGTGCATCAGCATGTGGTGACTGGATTAACTGTGGTTGAGTCCGTGGATTGGTATACTCTGAATTGCCCACCAGAAGATATCAATGCATCCCCTTGTTAAACAGATGCTATACTAGTAATGGTAATGTAATCGTACAGTTATATTACTTTGAGCAATACAAAACCCACTTCTGGACTACTGGGTGTGGGACCATGAATTTTTTTTTCTGCAATCTGTCTCTAGTTCCATAAATTTCTAACACTGTATGGTTCTCATATTTGTGAAATATGGACTATGCTGCATTGCCAGTTGTGTATGATCTTGCTTTTATGCACACTGGTCCTTTTATGAATCCTAAAGCTATGGTAGGAGGTCCAAATTATATACCATTCATTCATGAGTCAGTACAATGGTTATGAATAGACAGCTCCCCTTATGCATATCTTAAACATCATGAAAGAGAACTCATTGATTTGATGTTGTCATTTTCATTTGTTCCTCAACAAATGGGGTTCGGATCCGATCCTCAGATCTGACTTGGCCACTTTCTCTAGATTATAGGATCAGACTCTCAACCTTCTCCCTTACTCATAATGCCCTGACCACTGTGTTAACTAAGATCTTGTTTGCTGCTCTACAGTTCGGTCGGGATTGCGATCGCTAAAGCTCATTGTGGGTTTAGTGCATTTAAAAATGTATATTTTTCTTTTTGCCTTTAAATCTTCATTTCAGTTGCTTACTAGTATCATCCCTTAACAATTTTATTTTTTTTCTTGGTAATCTTAGTTACCATTGTTGGTAACCTTTCTTCCTTCTTTTACCTTGCTTTGAAGTATTTTGTAGTGATATCATTAGAATTTCCTGAAAAGCCTACTGGTTTTCAAAAGTGCACTTCCTGTGGGAATAAAATCCCCAACTCTGATGCCCACAGAGAGTGCGTATATTATCTAGGTCCAGCACACTTGAACACTTTCTGCTCCATCTGTGCTGCATTTAATACCAGGGCCAAAAGTGAAAGGAGGAACAGGCTAGTACTAAAAGGCTTCTTTCCAGCTTCTGCTCCTTCATCTGGTATTTCCACATCATGGGCTCAAACCCCCTGTCATAAGTCCAAGGAGTACCGAAAATGCTCTCCTACAGGGTCTCCTAAGTCAGTGCCTCCTTCTGAGCCACCTCAGAAGATATCAAAGAGTTCTGATCCAAACTCTTTGGATCTGACATCGGTCATTGCCAAGTCTCCTCGGCTCCATAGTCTAAGATTTTCCCCGGAGCTGGCATCTCCAAGGTTGAGGTCTCCCGTCCTTCAGGAGACCCCTAAAAAGTCTTCCAGACCACCTACCACTTCTTCCACTGTTAGGTCCTCCCAAAGTCTTTCTGAGGCAGAGCTAGATAGGATGATAAGAAAATTCCTCAGAACACAGATCCAGATGACATTCTTGCCGGCTCCATCTCCCATTGGATCCATGGGCCTTAAACCATAATTCCAGTCTGTTATCACTCCTTCTCTGATCCAACCTGCCGTTTTGGAGTCCTCAGATCTGAGATTTTTAAGAGTTGAACTGTCAGATCCGAAAATACTCCCATCTTCCACTCCAGCAACTTGCCTGATCCAATCGGCTCCTACCCCTATGGAGCAAGATGATTTTCAGAGCTGAAGCACTGGATCCAAGGGATTGACTTCAACTATGAAGTTTTCAGAGCAGTTGCTTCCCCTCTGGGCTTCGGCATTGGACAGCTCACTCTGACTCCTCACTCGAAGTGGAGAGCCGAGAGGACCTTGGGCCATCTGTGCCGAGAGTTTTGGCCCTGTCAGATTGTCCTCAGCTTTTCCTGGTCCTTCCACCTTTGAGTGAAGAGGGTTTTCTCTCACCCAAAGCAGTATCAACTCCTGCGTCTTCTGATCCAATCCCTGATCCCTCTATGGATCTCGTGTCTGAGTCTACTCATCCTACACCTCAGGACAACCAGCCTGTATCAGCTTCCAAGCAGTTCTGACCAGGGAACTCCCCACTTCTTCAGACACCTCTCCAGAACACCCCACTGAGGAGGTTCCTTGGAAGAGGTCATGCAAGAGGAGGTACTTGGTTTCCCCACAGGAATCTCTCACAGAAGACATAGATTTTGATGAAGGGGAAGGGGTCACCTAGCTCTCCACCTTAGGATGTCTAATTTGGAGATATTTCAGAGTTCCTTTATGAGAAAGGTGGTTGGTCTTTCCAAACCCCTTTCCTGGAGGAATCAGTATTCTTGGAAGCCTATGGGTCTCGACATCTACATCTTGGGTTACCTCTCCTGCTCATGAGCATACAGACCTGGTCTCCCACAGGGCATGGAAGGAACCGGACTCCATGGAACCGATCCCCAAACACCCAGGCAAAATTTTGATCACTCCCTTCAACAGACAACACTGGACCAAGGGAATCCCTGTAGATGCCATGGTTGTTGCAACAGCCACCAAAAAGGAACTGGCTGAACAGAGCTCCACTGTCTGTCCCCTTAATAGGGAGTCTAGGGCACTGGGAAGGTTTGGGAAGAGAATGTACACTTCACTGACGTTTGCCTTATGGTTACGGAATTATATGGCACATTTTACTAGGTTACACAGGGAGTTAATTAAGGAACTCTCTAACTCTACCCCTGGGTCCATGTCCACAGAGGAACAGAAGTCATTTTCCTCACAATTGGTCATTCTGCAACCCATTACAAATGCATCCATGAGGCTAACATTGCACGCAGCTGAAGGATCTTCAAGGGTAGCCGGTTCAGGCATAGCCATTAGGAGATATGCCTGGATGAAGTTGTGTGATTTTGAGGAGCACTTCAAGGTGTCAATAATCAATGTTTCTTTAGCTGGATCTTCTTTGTTTGGGTCAACAATTAAAGAGACACTTTCCTGCAGTAAGAAAGATGGGAAGACCTTGTCTGCCATGGGAATCTGCTTTTCTACCCCACAGAGACCTTTTTCTAGGAATTAATGCGGTGGTAAAAGGATGTGTTTCCAGGAATCTCAAGGACGTTTCCAAGAGTCACATAGAGATTTTCCCCCAGAGACAGAGGGGGAAATAGTTACAATGGAAGACTCAGCCCATGAAGCACAGGGGGTCCGCAGAATCAAGGGTCTCAAGATTTCGTCTTGGACAGATCCTTTCAGCACTCCTGAAAGGTTGCCTGACTGTCCTTCTCTGGAGACAGTTGGGGGGTGCTTTTCCCTGCACCTAAAAGCCTGGATAGTCATCAAAAAAGATTCTTGTGTGCAACGGATAATATCCAGAGAATATTTCATTGCCTTTTTACAAGTTCCTCAAAGGAAAACAAAATGGCTCCCTGATGTTCCACCCAATCAGAGGGAGTTAGCAGCTCTAGAGGTTTAAAACTTGCTAGACAAGACAGGCATCCAAGAGGTCCCTACAGACTAAACAGGATCCGGAATTTACTCAAGGTTCTTTTAATACCAAAGAAAACAGGGGACCTAAGACCCATTTTGGAACTCAGCTATCTGAAACAGTTTATAAAGAATTCCAAATTCCGGATGGTCATGGTTCAGTCCATTCTGCCTCTCCTCCAGAAGGATTACTGGATGTGCTCTATCAATCTTCAAGATGTGTACTATCTCATCAAAATGAACAGGCACTCTTAAAGATACCTACACTTCCGGCTGGGAGCCAGTCATTACCAGTACAGAGCCGTGCCCTTTGGTCTCATCACAGTCCCCAGGGTGTTCACCAAATGCATGGTAGTGGTAGCAGAGTGTTTCCTTACGTAGATGACTGGCTCCTTACCGCACCGACCAGGCATCTTCTGGAAAGTGCCAGGGATTATGTACTCCAATTATCTCACTCTCTGGGAGTTATAAATCAGTCTGGCCAAGTCACAACTTCAACCAGTTCATGTCCTGGAGTTTATAGGGACTCTTCTAGACACAGTCAATTGTCTAACTCTTCTGCTTCTAAACAGAGTTCTTACTTTGAAATCGCATGCCAGGCAGGTTCTTTCTCATCCTTCTCCCCCAGCAAAAATGGTACTCAAAGCCCTAAGGTTGATGGCTGCTGCAATAATTTTAATACCCACTTCTCATCTTCATATGAAAAATTTTCAATGGACTCTATAACAGTGCAATGGCCTTTTTATCGACATTCCTTATGACATCCAATAAAATTATCTCAGGTTTACAGAAAATCCCTGCTGTGGTGGATACACTTTGAGAAATTTGCCAAGGGTGTCCATTTATTCCCCCCCCCCCAAACACCGTGTTGCTCACAGGTCCCTCTCAGTTGGGGTTGGGAGGCATTACTTGGGACAGAATGTTCAAGGCATGTGGTGCCCAGAAGAGACCAATTTGCACATAAATGTCCTGGGGATGACAGTGGTGCTTCTAGTGTTGTAGGCCCTTCAGAGCTCTCTTCAGCTAGGAACTATTGCCAGTAACAGACATGTCAGTAGTCTGGTATATCAACAAACAGGGGGGAACAGATCTTACCCCACTTTGCTGAGAAGCAATGAGAGTTTGATAGTGGACAATCTCCACCACTGCTTTCATGCATCAATGCACACACCAGGGAAGTCCATTATCTTGGGGGACAAGCTCAGCAGGACCATCGTGATACCTCACGAGTGGTCTCTCAATCAATCAGTGGCAAAAATGATCTTTCACAAATGGGGTCAACCATGCTGTCATCTATTCACCTCTCCCCTCAACAACAAATGCAGCAGGTTCTTTGCCATAATACTCCCTAAGGGACATTCATTGAGAGATGCTCTAGTCCATGTTTGGCACTCCAATCTCCTTTATGCCTACCCTACCCTCTAATCCCCAAATTTCTTCAGAAAGTGCACTGGTTGAGTAGCAAAGTAATCCTCATTGTCCCCTTCTGGCCTCAGCAAGTGTGGTTTCCCCTCCTATTGTCTCAACTAGTATGTCCTCCATGGACACTGGATCCTAGTTCAGACCTCCTGTCACATCCATCAGGATGATTCATCTGAAGATTCCAGGTCTCACACTGACCACATAAATTCTCCATTTCCAGTGATGGTTAGACATTCCAAGCTTTTCTCCTCAGGTCATCAAATTCTTTTTTCATCTCACAAACCTTCAGCTAGGAAGATTTTTAACAGTACCTTTTGGGCTCATCACAGAGAGATTGATCCTTTCACTGCTCCACTCCCTGCTGTTTTAGATTTCTTTGCTTCCATCTTTCAAAGCAGGGCAAGGTTCTCCATCACTAAAGTTCAGTTAGTAGTCATCTCCAATTACCACACTGGAGATGATGCTTTCCTTTGGCTTTCTCTAAGTTTTGTAAGGCCTTTCTTAATGGTACCTTTTTACTTGGACCCCCAATTAGAGTCCCCACTCCACCTTGGGACCTGACTTTGGTATTACAGACTTTAGTGCATTACCTTTTGAACCTTCAGTGAAAGTAAACCTTAAGTTTCTGTCTTGAAAAACAGTCTTTCTGGTGGCCATAACTTCAGCAAGATGAGTTTCTAAACTTCAAGCACTCTCTTCAAAACTGCCATATTTTATTTTTCACAACGATAGAGTTACTTTACACACTAATCCTTCCTTTCTACCAAAAGTTGCCTCTGAAACAAATATCAATCAACTGATCGATTTACCAGTTTTCTTTCCCAAATTTGTTAATAAAGAAGAATATTATCTGGAGCCTTTCTACCCGGGCCTCCGCTGAAAATTGGCTTTGTTCCAAGTCGGACTTTCCCGGTTAACAAATGTTAAATAAATAAATAAAATAAAATAAAATAAAAATATACCCTTCATCTTTTAGATGTACATAGGCAACTTCACTTTTACCTTCACAGGACTACGGCATTCAGGAAAACTGATCAATTGTTTGTCTCCTTTTCTAGCAATAAGAAGGGAAAACCAATCTTCAAAACTACAGTAGACAAATGGATAACAGATTGCATTTCCTACTTTTATTGGTTGAGAGGCTTAACCTTACCAAGACAACCAATAGCACACTCAACTAGGTCAATAGTCACATCAGCTGCTTTTTTGGGGTACAGCCTCCACTCATGACATTTGTGAAGATGCCCCATGGTCTAATGCTCATACTTTTATTGCCCATTACAAATTGGACATCATCTGCAGAAACAGAGCTGCATTCACTTCTGCAGTTCTCCAGAACATCCTTCCATGAGAGCCACCCTGGGTTGTCATAGCTGCGGACTCCATCCTATTCATTGAGGAATAAATTAAAATGACAACATCAGACATATACATTATGCATTTGCCATAACTATGCATCTGTAATGTCCATTTTCATTCTTCCTCAACTTCTCTCCACCTCTCCCATATCCCTGTCTTTGGAAGTGCCCTAACAGAATTGTTGTCAGGAGCCACAGTTCCTGTTTGAGTTCCTGATCTTTCAGCTATCACTTTTCTGTCATATCAATATTGAGGTACTTTGTTGCGATATTGTATAACAGCAGCAAAGTCAAAGTGAGGTATCACAGTGGTCAGAGGCATTGTGGGTTAGGGAGGAGCTTGAGAGTTGGCTCCTAGAATCTGGAGAAAGTGGCCGAGTCAGATCCGAGGATCGGATCTGAACCCCATTCATTGAGGAAGAATGAAAATGGACAACACAGATGCATAATTATGGTGAGTACATAACTTTTATTCTTGCATAATGTATTACAGGTGGTTAAATGCAACTTAAATAATTTGACATGACAACTGGCATTTTCAAGGATATGCAACAGTCTCTCCAATAAGGAGTTTACTATCAAAAATCATAAAATCAGGAAGGAAGTTGGAGACTAATACCTTGCACAATAAGTGCCAACTAGATCAAGAAATAAGCAGAATAAACTACAGCCTTCCAAAAGCAGAACTCAGTTGACCAGTCAAAATCCATCTTGCTTCAAAGCCACCCAAAGTGACTAGCATGAATTATTTTTATAATATCCTCCACTGCAGTGAGTGGTTTCATCAGGTTGGGTGTCAGGCTGGCAACTCGGCACCATAAAAATCCACTGCCAATCATTAGCGGACCGGAGTTCCGCTGTGGCGACCCCTAACCAGGAAAAACCAAAAGACATTACTTTTTTTGGACTAGTGAATGTGTAACAGGTCTGACAGAACAGGGTACACTGAAGCTCTATATGCAAAGCAGAAGTTGCCTCATAATAGCCTGCATGACACTACAAAGAGGAATAAGGCTTTAAAATGGTCTTCATAGTTTTTAAAATTTAGGCCCTTGATTTTTTTTTAGTGAGAAAGCATTGTGGTCATTCTAAATGTGACAAATGTTTAGACGGATACATACTGAAAGGGGCTTTACACTTAATGATCAGCCTAATGAGTGCCAAAAATATATCCCTGGACTGGATGCAATACCATTAGATATAAGCTGTGCAGTGACAAAGGGCTTCCTTATAACAGTGGATATGTGATTCTTGATAAACCAAATAATTATAAACACAAAGGATTTCATGTAGCAGAACAAGCATACCTGTTAGTGGACACCAGCAACTTATTATTTAGCAATAAATAATCTTGTATCTATTAACAAATAAGTACATTGCTTTTAAAAATAGATTAATAAAAATATTTTACTTAAGAAAGAATGAAATGAGCAGTTCTGTTAACAATTAAATATATAGTTAAATATGAAATTGTACAGGAAAACAGAAAATAATAATTTTGAACAAATAGATTATAAGAAAGAGAAACATCTGTCTATATCTAGATGTTTTTGTAGCTATATGTAACTGAAAGAATTTCTGACTCCTAAACCACAGTAGTTGAATATCCAGGCAGAGCCATAACTGCAAATAACAAAATTCATGCTATACATGCCTAGGGTAATACTTTTTCTTTTCTATTCTTCTTTCTGACGGTTCATTCAGCTACACAGGTTATAGGTTTCATACAGGAACCACAGATGCAAAGAAACAGAGTTTCACATTTACAGAAATTGCACTTTTACGGCCTTTAACCTCCTGGCCTACTAGCAATAGTCACAGCTCTTGCAGTAGAAAGGTATAACAATCAGTTTCTGATTCACACCCTATGAATTTTTATACATTGCATGGAAAAAGGACATTCAGACATCTTTTTATGCCACTGAAAAACACTGCATTTTACAAATTAAGTCACACACTGTACGTTTACCAGTACTGCGGTGGTGGTGCTGCGGTTGCGTTGTCACCTCACAGTAAGACGTTGTACTGTTCGATTCTCAGCTACAGCGTCTTCTGTGTGGAGACATGCGTGAATGGGCGCACCTTTGTTGAAGGTTGTGCGTCAGAGCTGGCAACTCGGCACGTAAAAATCTACTGCCAATCATTAGTGGACCGGAGTTCCGCTGTGGCGACCCCTAACCGGGAAATGCCGAAAGACACACACACTGTATGTTTACCTGCTGCAGTTTTATAATGTTTAAGTGAAACTCGCGTATCTGTTACATTTCATTTCAAAAACAAGTAGCAGGTTTACTCTCAGGCTTGCATCTTTTATCCCCAATTTAGACCTTAAGCAATATTTACATAAGACACCATGAAAAATTATGCTTGAAATAAGAATGCAGTCTTAGCACATTACTCAATTACTTCTCTATAAAGGCTGTCTGGATTTGCATCTTTGGTAAAAGGCTTTTTAGTCCCTACCTGAATAATCTCCACCTTAGCAGGCTATGGCTGACTATTACTACCACTCACTTTATCATCCAGATAAAACACATATGCCACTCTTACCCGACACTTGTTGGGCAGACTGTTAAAGCCAGCATCTTCCTAACATGCTGACAGTATTGTTGTTAAATCCAGCTGTAGACTGTAATATCATCCAGGTATATAAAAGAACAGTGTCAAGCTCTTGCTAAGATGACACTCTCTATAACCTCTGGAAGGCTGTTGGAACATTCTTCATTGCAGAGGACAATTTGGGGAATTCATATAACAAAAAAGGGATCACAAAAAAGCTGACTTTCCTCACACTGCAGTGTCAAGGGTGTCTTCGATTAAACCTTGGTCAAGTCAATAGTACTTAGCCCCACCCAACTGTTCTTGGGCTTCATTTGCTCTGGGCAATGGGCAAACACCTGCCTCTGTGTGATTAAGTTTTCTATAGTCTACTAAGAACCTGGTGTTACCACCTTTCTTTGGTTGCAGAACCACTAGTGAAGCCTAGGGGCTGTTGGACTCCTGGACTTCCCCCAGATCCAACATCTCCTGCAGTTCCTCTCCCAGGGTCTGCTTAACTCCCTAAGGCACCCTATAAGGAGCCTGTCTGATGGGGCACAGGGACCTCCACAAGAGTGACTAAACCCTGACTTACCAGTAAAAATACCCCAAGGCTCCTGCTGAAATGCCCAGATCTCCACAATCTCGGTAAGGAGATAGCTGCTGTGAAAGGCTACCTCATCTAATGAGGTGTCATACAAAGCTTCATTCAGACAGTCTTCTACAACATCTCCCTCCAACTCTTCTTGTACCAGTCTCTCTCTCTCTCTCTCTCTCTTTCTCTCTCTCATGGTAGAGCTTTTGTTTGGGCTTCCCCCCCCCATAAGGTAGCTCTACCATGTAGTTATCATCATTTTATCTTTCTCACTATAGTGAAAGGAGCCTCCAATGCTGCCTGCAGTTTATTGTGTCTAACTTGAATAAGCAGCATCACTTTCTGCCCAATAGAATAACCTCTGGTCCTGGCTGTCCTGTCATACCAGACCTTTTGCTGTGATAGTACTTGTGCTGGGAGTTCTTGTGCCATCTGCCTGGTTGTGAAGTTTAGGACATATTCCACAACATATTCCTCATGAAAAAACACTCACCCTCCCACTTATCACAAATTAAATTCAGGTGTCTCTGACCTATAACCATACTGCAGTTGAAAGGGTGAAAATCCTGTGGATTTCTGGGGAATGTTTCTGTATGCAAAGAGGAAATGGGGCATGCAACTGTCCCACTCCTGCTTCAACTGGTCTGCAAATGCTTTCAACATAGCCTTTGGCACAGAATTAAACCTCTTCTCCATACCATTGGTCTGTGGGTGGTAAGGGGTAATCTTTAAATGCTTTCCCCCACATAATGCTTCCACAAACAAGCAACAAGTCTGAGATGAAAATGTCTGTCAGTATTTCTCCTGGAAAAGCTAATCTGTTGAAAATTTGTAAAAGAACATTTGTCACATTCTCTGCCTCAACAGATGACAGAACCACTGCCCAAGGTTGTCTTGCAGCACAGTCCATCACCGCCACCATGATATACCTCTTACATGTGCAGCTTGGGTACCAGGAGACCCCATAATGTCCATAGCTAGTCTCTGAAATGGCTCCTCAATTACAGACAAACACATCAAAATGTGTTTAGCTTCATTTACTGTCTCACCAATCCTCTGACACTGTTCACATGTCTTACAGAACCCCATCATACCTTTTGCAATACCTGGCCAATAGACATTCTATACAAACATTCAGTTTGTACGCTTTCTGCCCATATGACCTGAGATGGGAATATTGTGGGCTATCGAGAGAGGTGCCCATTGGATGGCCTTTGATAGTACCAGCTGATGCATCACTTCTTCCTCTAGCACTCCTTCAGGAGTCCATTCCCTGTAATAAACATCTATTCCAGCAAATCACCTCGCCCTGCCTCTGAGGATCAGGAGCCTCCTTGGCTACCTCCCCCAAGCTCTATAAAGTAGGGTCTGACAGCCAGGTCTGTCTCAGCATTTTCTTTGTGATCCCCCATAGATCCCCCTCTAAAGGAAATCTGACATCTTCTGACAGCGGTGCCTCAAATTTAGGTTTAAATTATTATGTTAACACTGACTGTATTTTGAAGTCCCGTCCTCTAGAACATTGATTTTAGTATTAATTATACTACTATTATTATTATTATTATTATAGACAATTCTTTATGTATTACTTGTTACTATTCCACTGCAGATTGCTTTAATGTATGTTCTCCAACAGGTTTTTAATGCCATAAAGAGCCGAGAGTGTAACACTTGCAGGATGCACATTTCAGTATTTACTATTAAGTGATTTGAAGTTGTAGTTTGATATCTAATGGAGTTTTTCAATCTACAAGAATGACAACACTGAAAGCGCTCATTGATTTTTATTAGCAAGCTCTTTGGATTTAGGGCAGTGTTACCTTCTTCAGCTTCACAAGAAACAGAGTTTGCAGGTTTTTTTCGTTTTTTTGTATCATCAGTCCTGCCCAACAATTAAAAAAACACAAAACCACTGCACTGAACTTAATGTAAGTGACTCTGCAAAGCCACATAGCACTTTTATATATCCATATAAGTACTTTATTAGATAATAATTATAAATAAGTAATTTACTATTCCTATCATTTTGTACATAAATTGTTCATTGCATATGTTTAAATGAATTACTGGTACGAAAAGCAAATAATGCTCTACTATATTATAAATATGTCACTGCTGAGGAAATTAGATGTGGGAAGAAAACAGTTCAGGACTGAAAAAGAAGGAAATAACAGCAACTGATACACTTTATTTCAATATGCATATGGTATGTAGCATCAAAACAGCAAAGCTGTTAAACTTACCTGCATTGGCTTATTACTATGTGATAGAAGTATGTCCTAGAAAGTAGACCTTCTCAATAAAGCCAGGAATATATCTGAAGCATTACTTCTAGACAAACCTGAAGAAATCCCTATGCTCAACACCAGTAAGTATGAGTTCACCAATTTTAAACTAAGCTGTCTGCCTGGGACGACATGATCGACAGACCTCGATGCTTTGCCAGAGACAGCCTGCATCTGTCATCCCTGGGATTCCAGGGACTGGCTAAGGCTCTTGCTTCCCCTATAGTGCTTTTTTTAGGCAGTGCTCCAAAGACCAAAATTCCACTGTAACAGCTACAAACAAATGCAATCTGAGAGTCATGCTGCTCAATGCTAGAAGTCTAAATCTCAAGATGCACTCGCTCAAAGCTCTCCTCAAAATGGAGAATGTCGACATCTGTGCTGTACTGAAGACCTTGTTTAAAGAAGTAGAAAGCATCCCTGTGCTCCCAGCTACTACTCATTCTATACCTTTCAGCCCCAGAATACGGCCAGAAGCTCCAAAGGCAGTGGTGTCTCCATATTCTTAAAGGATACGCACACGTCTAGACAGGTAGCCCAACATAATTCATCTGAGACGCTTCAGGTACAACTAACACTGGGTAAGACGGCGATACAAGTCATAGCCTGCTACAGAACCCCAAACATGCCTCTAGACTCTCAGATGCACCCTGGAATCTATCAAGGTCCAACCCAATACTCTCATACTGGGTGACTTCAACTTCCCTTCCATCAACTAGGAAAACTGTATCAATGTACAGGCCCAACGCTTTTTGGAATTTATCAGTTCCAATGCCCTGGACCAGCTCATTCTGACCCCCACTACAGGAAGCAACATTCGCAACTTCGTTATCACCAGTGTGGGAGACCATTGCACCACACCTATAGTCAATTCCTCCCTGATTAAATCTGAACACAAACTGATCACCATGGAAATCTCCATCTCACCTACACCACCCGCAAAGGTGACCACCCTGAAAAACTTCTCTAAAGCTGACTTTGGGTTCCTAAAAACAGAGGTGGCCAACTTCCCGGCACCAATGCCAATGGAAAATAGCTGTATGACTGCCGAATCATACACCAATGCAGTGTACAAGCATGTACACAAATGCATGGACCTTGCCATACCAAATAGAACTAAGATGCTCTCCTCCAAAAAACGGAAGCCAATCTGGTGGTCCCCAGCCATCAATAAATTTTACAACAGAAGGAAGAAACTGTTTCAGAAAAAATGAAGTCACAAGACTGGAAAACCTCCCTTATCAGTGTCAACAAAAAGCTGAGATCCCTTATCAAATCCTCTAAAGCCAGCTATGAAGGCAGATTTGCGGCTAGCACCAAAAACAACCACAAAGCTTTCTATAGCTATATCAAAAACCTCAAAGGCAATACCCAGATTTGCTCTGAATTATTGCACAATTGCACCTCCTATACTGACCCAACAGATATATAGCCAACATACTGGCTGACAAATTCAGTGCCAACTTTACCCCCCCCCTCCCCCCCGGGGCCTATCACAATACCAAAAGAAAGCCTGGTACCCACCATTTCTGCAGCACAGGTAAAAGCTGCATTGTCTAAAGCCAAGAATACAGCATACATGGGACCTGATAATATCCCTGGCTGCATCCTACATGAGCTATAAAATGAACTGGCAACACATCTGTGCTCCCTGTTCAATCACAGTCTTATCTCAGGCTATGTCCCTAATGAATGGTGCACTGTTACAGTTATCCCACTCCATAAAAGGGGAGCAACCACAGACCTTGGGAACTATCACCCCATTAGCCTGACGAGTCTGGTATGCAAAGCTATGGAGTGTATCATCATGGAACTACTTAACAAAGATATATGCAATCTCCAAACTGTTGACCCCACACAGTTTGGCTTTCTCAAGGGGAGATCCTGCCTGCTGAACCTGGTTGACTTCTTTGAGGCAGTCACCAAGGTTGTGGATGAGAGTAAGGCAGTGCATACAGCCTACTTCGACCTGGCCAAGGCCTTTGATACCATTCCCCACTCAGGTATCATTGATAAACTTACCAAACTAGGCATCAATCCTTACATCACTAGGTGGGTTGCAAACTGGCTCACAGACAGGACTCACTGAGTGAAAGTTGCAGATTCCAAGTCAGACTGTTGACCAGTCATGAGTGGAGTCTCACAGGGCTCGGTCTTGGGCCCTCTCCTGTTTGGCATCTACTTCTCAGAAGTCCAGACCAAAACAGAAGGACTCTGGCTGACCAAGTTCACTGATGACTGCAAGCTAGGAGTCATTATCAATTCCCCAAGTGATGCAGACATCGTACAAAAAAGGGCCTCTCTGAGAGAAATGACTGGTATAGGAACCATGGCCTGAAGCTTAATGCCAAAAAATGCGTTACCATCCCATTTGGAAAAAACTCAGTTCCCACCAATTACCACATTGATGAGAGCCCACTGAACACTGAAGGGGCCATAAGAGATCTGGGCATCCAGGTTGACAGCCACCTCACCTTCAACCACCACGTTGCCACTGTGGTCAGAAAGTCCAACGTAGCACATCTTATAACCAAAGGTTTTGCATCCAGGAAGAAAGAGGTCATCACCTCTCATTACTCATCCCTCCTTAGACCAATCATTGAATATAATGCCCCTTTTGGTATGTACCTGACCAGACACCTACAACAGCTGGAGAGGCCACAAAAGTACTGCACAAAAAGGATCCTAGGCCTTAAACATATGTTCTGCATGGACAGACTCCAGAAACTTCAGCTGTTCTCAGTCTCTTATCGTCTGCTTAGAGGTGATCTCTGCTTGACTTACAAAGCCTGTTCGACCAAGCCCTACTTGAAATGCTACACCTAAAGAAATCCCAATCCCCCTGTGCCATACACTCTACAGATCACAACCTCACTACCACAATTAACAGAACATACTTGAGGGACAGGTTCATCTCCCAAAGACTACCCATACTCTGGAATAAGCTTCCCATTCATGTCAAGCAGAGCACCTTGCTGGCTCTCTTCAACAGAAATCTTAACGAGTGGATTGGTAACAGAAAGTTCACTCCAGGGATCATTCCAGTTGCCCTACTGGATAGGGGCATTGTGAACTAACATTGGGTGGCACGGTGCCTGGGCAATTTTTTTGGGCTAGGCTTGTAAAGGCTCCAGGGCCATTAGCCTAGTGCACAACTATGAACCTATGCAAAGTCTAAGTTTACACAATGCATAGTAAAACAGCTTGTGCAGGTACACAGAGTGACTCCCAAATAACTGCATGTCCACCTCAGTAATTTAGTACACAGATGAAACAGGATTATTCTGGAAAGAAAAAATTGGCCTTGAGAACATTTACCACTGAAAAGAAAACACACCAGGTTACAAATGTATCAGAAGGAAAATGTCCATTGTAATGTACTATTTTGTCCTGGAACGCACCACCTAAAAGTTTTATCAGTGGAAAATCTAAAAGCTTCACTGATTTTACAGATATAGACATTCAAAATGACCATGTCATATGATATGCTAACCAAAAGCCTGTATGACTACAACTATTTTTACTGAAGAGATAAACTTCCTACTGCACATCAAACAGTTGCTACTAAGCCATAATGCCACCCCCTCAGAAACAAAACAAACAAAAAAAAAACTGTGCTTTGCCTGGGCAACACATCTCAGATAGCCGATCCTGCCCACCAAACACAGTATGTTGAATACAACCTCTTAACCATGGAACAATCATGCTACACAAATGCCTGCCCAAAAAAAGTTTGTTCTACAGTAAATACATAGCAGTTCAAATACTTTACAGCTATTAAGGATTTTTGACAAACATATGATGAAAGATGCCGGTTACAAACCAACGCTTTTATACAAGGCAAAAAAGGAAAACAGAAACACCAAATAAAATCTGAAATAAACTACAACAAGAATGCACTCAGCAGTATGATGGAGAGCCTGAAGGAATTTTAAAAAACAGGATGATGCAGTTATGTTGCAGACAACTTCTGTTTGCAGATCTTACCCCCTTGTGAATTTGAACAGTAACTCATAAACCACCAACCATAGTTAACAACTGAAGAGATACTAGAAGATGCTGCTGATTGTAATAACTTAGAAAATTAGCATGACTGTAAACAAGAACTCACAAAAGAACTCAAGAATCAAAAACTTCCTGCTGCCTACCTCTGTAGGCTAATTAGTGGCATTTTGTTTCTAAGCTGAAACAATTTTAGAATAAAACAGCTAGCACAAGCAAAAGTATCATAACTTCCTTACAGCTTGACTGTCTGGATATAAAGTCAGAGGCATAAGGTTAAAGAAGCAGAAAAAAGAAAAGAAGAAGTTATGTACTTACCATAACGTTCCATGTTTGTAGTCCATCTCGCTTACATTCTTGCTGGGTGGTTTCGGAGCCGATACTCGCTCTGACTCGGCCAATACTAAAGCTGGAGAGCTTTTACTGGCTTGAGGCTAACCCCTATCCCATGGTGCCTCACGGCAATTCCCCAGATCTTATTTTCAAGAAAGCAATAAGTACTTAGTAGTTATGAAACTATCAATAACTGTGTACATACAGACAAAACATTAAGTAACATTACCTGTGGCAGGTGGATAACAACTACAACCAGGTCAGACAGTATAAGTATAGTCCACCAGATCCTCCAGGAACAGGAAGGGGGCAGGAGGAAGGGATGCAAGAATGTAGGCAAGATGGACTACAAACATGGAACGCTATGGTAAGTACATAACTTCTTTATGTTCTGTAGTCCTATCTCACCGTAATTCTTGCTGGATAGGACAGCGTCCCTAGCATCTTTATCCTGGGTGGCTCAAGTGAAGAGACTCTTCACCACAGTGGACATAAAGGATGACCTGGAGGCCAAATCCAATTTGTAATGAGTGACAAAGGTATGTGATCTTGCCCAAGTAGCTGCTGCACAAATAGTATCAATTGGGAGCCTAGATCTAAAGGCACATGAAGCTGATACTGCCCTTGTAGAATGGCCTTTCACTTTATTGGAAATTTAAAGGAAGTGCAATCTGAAAGCCATTTTGAAAGGGTAACCTTTGAAACAGGCAAGCCTTTATTTTTGTCTGAAAAGGAAACAAATAATTGATCTGATTTTCTAAATTCTTTAGTCCTGTGTAAGTAAAAAGTACAGTTGTGTAGACTTACCATAAATGTAGATGTTCGAGTGTATTCACTGTTGCAGTCATTACATTTGGGTTATCCTGTGGCAGGTTGCCCTCAGTCAGCCTGAATTCCAAAGTCTTGGTTCCTGCGTTGGTTGCTGTCGCCTCTTCCCTGATGTCACGTCGTCAGGGGTATAAAAGATGCAGCCGACACCATTTTATTCAGTTTTTCTTGCCCCAGATGTCAGGTGCCCCCAAAAAGGTAGGCTAAAATTATGTAAATAAAATATACATGCACCAAAATAAGCTTTTCCTTCATCTATAAGCAAATACACCACCCAGGTTGCATAGATTAGAGAAGTAAAGATAAGTTCCAGCAAAAGTAAGGGGGATGGTGGGGGGCGGAGGTAACCTGGACTGCAACAGTGAATACACTCGAACATCTACATTTATGGTAAGTGTACACAACTGTACTATGTTCTTCGTGTTTCACTGTTGCAGTCATTACATTTGGGTTGAGTCCCAAAGCTATGGTTGGGGGTGCTGGAGTTAAACAGCATTAGGAGCGGCTATGAGGCCCTGCAGAACTGCAGTGGCAAAGCCTGCCCTGGATTTAGAGTAAAGAGGCAGATTGTAATGTTTTGTAAAGGTATGCACTGAACTCCAAGTAGCAGCCTCTAAAATGTCTTTGGTTGGTACTCCCCTGAGAAAGGCTGCAGAAGTGGCTGCAGCTCTGGTTGAATGTGGCCTAATGCCCTTAGGCACTGGTTTGCCATGCTGTGAGTAGCAGAATCAAATGCAGTGACCTATCCATTTTGAAATAGTCTGCTTGGAGATAGCCTTTCCTTGTGATGCTGTGGCATATGCCACTAGTAATTGTTCTGTTTTTCTGAAAACTTTAGTTTTGTCCAAGTAGAATCTAAGTTGTCTGTGTACATCCAAAGAATGCAGAATTTTCTCCCCCTTGTTCTGTGGATTTGGATAAAAAGTTGGCAAATGAATTGTTTGGTTAAGGGCTACACTGGATACAACCTTAGGCATAAATGTAGGGTTTGTTCTCAGAGAGACCATGTCTGGATAAAAAATGATAAAGGGCTCCACAGCCATGAGAAGTTATTGCTAGGAGCAGAGCTGTTTTCCAAGATAAGAACTTTATATCCGCAGTAGCAGCTGGCTCAAAAGGAGGTAAGGTGAGTTTTTCCAAGACATAATTGAGGTCCCATGCAGGTATTGGCGTTCTCCTTGGAGGCCTTAAGTTTTTGGCTCCTCTGAGGTACTGCCTTAATAAAGGATGAGAAAAGAGTGGTGGCTCTGTATTGTAATCAGCCGAAATGGCAGAGGCATGGATTTTAATTGATGAAAAAGATAGGCTTTTGTCCAGCATCTCAGTTAAGTATTGTAAAATCTGAGGAATATTTGGAACAGCTATATCAGTTCCTTGAGCTTGGTTCCAAGCGCAAAATCTTTTCCTTTTCCCAGCATAGGTTTTTCTAGTACTAGGCCTTCTGGCTTCTAAAATGACATCCATCACAACTTTACTGAGAGGTGTGGTTTGTATGGCTACATTATCTGCCATGCTGTCAGGTTTAGGGTCTTGAGTTGGCTGTGCAGAATCTGATTGTTTTGTTGGGACAGTAGATGAGGTATTTGAGGTAAGGTCCAGGATGGGCATTGGGACAAGTTCCTTAAGATCGGATACCAGTACTGGCGTGGCCAATCTGGAGCAATCAGAATCATTTTTGGTTTCTCCTGCCAGGCCTTTAGGAGTACCTTGGGGAGGAGAGGCAGTGGAGGAAAGGCATATATGGATAGGTTTGTCCAGTTGAAATATAAGGCGTCCACTTTCCAAACTTGTCTGTGATAGGTCCTTGTGCAGAATCTTTTTAGTTGATTGTTTTGAGGTGAGGCAAATAGATCTATGTCTGGGCGTCCCCATTTTTTGTTATCATGTTGAAGACTTGTGGATCCAGGTGCCACTCGTGGGGATCCATGAGGTTTCTGCTTAGTTTGTCTGCCAGAGTATTGTCCTTTCCTGGCAAGAATTGTAGCTGCAGATGCACTTGGTAAGTCAATGCTGTGTCCCATAAAGCCATGGCTTGTCTGCACAGGGGATAAGAATGAGTGCCCCCCTGCTTGTTTATGTACCACATGACTATGGTGTTGTCTGTCTTTATCAGTAGTTGTCCCGGATGAAGTAGGTCCTTGAAGGCTGTCAGGGCATTTTGAACAGCTAGCATCTCTTTTTGATTAATATGTAGAAGCTTTTGGTTCGAGGACCAGGTGCCCTGAATGCCTCTTCCTGCCATGTGTGCCCCCCAGGCATAATCTGAAGCATCCATCATTAGGCTCTGCCTGGCTGGGGGTAGTGAGAATGGCTGTCCCTTGTTTTGGTGACAAGCCTTTGTCCACCATCGAAATTCCTGTTGAAGGCAGGGAATTAGAGTAATCATTGTTTCCAGACTGTGGCAATGTTGTGTCCAGACACTTTTTAGGTACCATTGAATTTTCCTCGTATGCAGTCTTGCATATGGAATTAGTAAGATGCAGGATGCCATGAAGCCCAAAGCCTGCAGAATTTTTCTTGCAGATAACTGGGCCTTTGTTGCCATTTCCTTGAAATGGGTAGTCAGTTGTCTTTGTGTGGAGTGAGATAAGCCATCTGGGCAGTTGTATTTATGCTTGCACCCAGGAATATTATTTCTTGAGAGGGTACTAGTTTTGATTTCTTTTTGTTGACTGTGTACCCTAGGCATGTTAAAAGTCTTATCACAAACGTCAGATGCTGTAGTAGAATGTCCTTGTTCTCTGCTTGTACGAGGCAGTCGTCCAAGTAAGGATATATTTGTATTCCTCTTTGTCTGCAGTAAGCAATTACTGGTACCAGGCACTTTGTGAAGACCCTGGGTGCAGTAGATAAGCCAAAGGGCAGTGCAGAGAATTGGTAATGCTTTGAGCCAGCCTTGAATCTGAGGTATCTTCGACATGATTGCCTGATTGGGACATGCAGGTATGCCTCTTTTAGGTCTAAAGTCACGAGCCAAGCCTTGCTGCCCAGCATGGGCAGAAGCTGTTATAAGGTCAACATCTTGAATTTTGGTATATCCAGGAAAGTGTTTAGAAAAGATAGGTCCAGTATTGGTCTCCATACTTTGTCCTTTCTGGGTACCAAGAACAGTCTTGAGTGTACCATGAACAGTCTTGAGTAAAATCCTTGTCCCTGCTCTTGTTGTGGCACTTGTTGAATAGCCCTCATGTCCATGAGAGCTGCGACTTGTTTTTGAGCCTCTGCCCATTGATTTTTTGGCAGGTCTGGCCAACTGTTTGCCCTTGGCAGGGTATGGAAATTAAACTTGTAGCCCTGTGACACTATGTATAGAACCCATTTGTCCTGGGTTATGTGCCAATTTTGAGAAAAAAGTGCTAGTTTTCCCCCTAAGGGTGCTGCTAGAAGATAAGTGCTTGGTGCAGGCAGGAGGAAGTCATTGGGACTGTTTCCTGTATGATTGTGCTTTGTCTTCTCCACCTTTGGAGGTAGAAGCACTCCACTGCTTAGGCCTGTAGGATCCTTGCGGCTGTGATCTGCCTCTAGGGTGACTGGATCTGCCCCTTTGAGGTCTGTCTGAGACTGGAAAGGACCAATTCTTTGTAGGCCAGTGTCTGCTAAATCTAGGTGGCTGTACCTGTAAAAAATCCTTGACCGTTTGCATAGATCTAGCTTTATCCTCCATTTTCTTTAACACCTCTTCTGCCTTAACACCAAACACGGTATCATATTGTAAAGGAGCATCTAATAATTTTGCTTTAACATGGTCGGGCAGAGTTTGTTCCTTTCACCAAGCATGCCTCCTTATGACAGAACCTGTAACAGCGGTCCGGCAGGAGGCCTCCAGTGAATCAAAACCACATTGCAAAGTATGCTTTCCAACTTGTTCAGCTGCATGCAATAAATCCTGCATTTCTTGGTTTTCTGCACAATCAGAATTTGCCATCATTTTCTGTTTAAGCAGTGTCATGAGATATTGCTAATATTTGAGCATATGAAACTGGCAATTTAAGGCCCTTATAACCAAAGTAGCAGATGTGTAAATCTTTTTCCCCATCTATCCAGTGCCCTAGAATCCCTGTCAGAGGGGGTAGGGTTTTTTGCAGTAGAAGCCTTGACCCCTTTTGGACCCTGAGAAATAGTTTCTGGGGCTGCAGTAGGGTTTTTGAAAAGGAATTTATGAGAGTCAGGGACCCTGTAGTATCTGTCTGGCTTAACAGGAGCTGGAGGTAGAGAGTCAGGGGTCAGACTAGACTCCCGAGAACACATCATCTACAATGTCCAACACAGGTGGAATAGCTAGAGGCCTGTGTTGAGGTAGTAAAAGGAAGTCTCTGAGCCTTTTCTTAGATTCTGAAAAATCTTGTCTCTCCCAGTGGAAGTGCTCCCTCATAGTATGCAAGGTTTCCCCAAAAGAGTAGTCCTCAGGAGGAGAAGCTGAAGGAATTTATTCTTCAGCATCAGAATCCTCATGGGGGAAGAGAGTATTCCTGATCAGAAGAGGAATCAGAAGAAATGGAAACCTGATCTGAAGATTCATAGTCTGTCTCTTGCCTAGGCCTCTTATCAGGAGGGGGATGGGAACCCCTGATCAAGGTAATTAAGTCTTCGGCCATTTTGAGCATCTGTTTTTTGGGCATGGAGCCTGTCCTTGTGGCTGGTGAACTTGTTTCTTTGCCTTTAAAGGTGTTTTAGTCTTTGTCTTTGAAGTCGGTTTTATATATAATTGTTTAGGTCTGAATACACCCTCAGAAGCTGATGCCTGCTCAGCAGCTCCGGACCCATCTGAGGGATTAATGTCCGAGGATCCAATACCTTGAGTTTCCAGAGGCCTGGCCGACTTCACATGGGAGTCTGTAGCGGCCTGCGACTCTAAAGTAGAGGGCGTCAGGGGCTGCAAAAACACCTCACTGAGAACCGGCGACTTGCTTAGGAGAAGCTTCATCATCGGTTTTGGACCTCGGTTGCCTGTCTTTTTCTTCTTCTTTGCGTTTTTTGTGAACTCCGGCAGTCGGATGGCTATCCGACGACATTGTATAATTAAATCTTCACCCAAAATAGCTTAATGCAAAATTGTACCGACGCTTAATAGTGCACTGCTTAAATCTAGCACAAAACCGACAACTAGCAATGTCGTGGTCAGGGCCTAGGCAAGGAATACAGTAAGAATGAAAGTCCTTATGAGGTATTTGCTTCCCACAAGAAATACAATTATTAACTTTTTCTGACATCGGTCTGGAGCAAGAAAAAAGTTTCCCCAATGGGGTACTTAGCTTTTAATGAAAACTTTGGATCTGAAATTCGAACACGAAAATCTCAGGAGTCGGCCAACCGGCACTTGCGAACTACTTCTGCTTCGGGCACCGCGCGGCAAGAAAGACTGAATAAAATGGTGTTGGCTGCATCTTTTATACCCCTGACGACCTGACGTCAGGGAAGAGGCGACAGCAACTGACGCAGGACCCAAGACTTTGGAAGTCAGGCCGACTGAGGGCAACCTGCCAGCAGGATAACCCAAATGCAATGACTGAAACAGTGAAACACGAAGAACATCCTGAGAATTCTGTGGACGTCTAACTGGTGTAGCCTATATTCAAATGTATTAGAATGATTTGGAAAAAACACTGGTAGCTCTCTAGTAGTGTTAAGATTATGTTCTGAGCATAATTTAGGAAGGAAGGAAGGGTTGGTCCTAAGTGAGACTCTGTCCTTGTGGAAAACAATGTAAGGGGGGTCTAATACTAAAAGCTTGCAGTTCTGAGACTCTCCTAGCAGAGGTTATGGCTACTAAGAATAGTGTTTTTCATGATAATAACTTCAGATCTGATGAAGAGGATGATTCAAAGGGTGAAGAAATTAAGGATGTGAGAACTAAATGCAAGTCCCAGGGTTCTAGTGGCTGTTTGATTGGAGGCCTGAGAAGGAGAACTCCCTTCAAAAAGGTTTTGCACAAAGAGTGGGACATGATGGGATTTCCCATGAATCCAAAATGGTAATTAGAGATGGCCGCTAATTGGACTAACTATAGCAGCTGCAGCCCCTTCATGAAAGATAGATGCGAGGAAGGACAAAATAGATTCTATAGGAGTTGTATAGAGATCGAAGCCTTGGTTTACAGCCCAAATGGAGAATCTTTTCCATTTACTGGAGTACAACTTCCTAGTGGAAGGCTTGTGGGAAGAAATCAGAATGTGTTTGACAGAAGGTGAGAGGGAAATGCACCTGGCTATTCGTGGGACTGGAGCAGCCATGCTGTCAATTTTAGGGTGTGGATGGTTGGGTGGAACAGCCATGTTGTCAATTTTAGGGTGTGGATGGTTGGGTGGAAGTGTCCCAACTGATGAATCAGTAGATCTAGAGAGGGTTCCAGAATCCATGGTTCCTCCAATAGGTAGGGCCACAGAAAGGGAAACCAGATGTGACGAGGCCAGTAAGGAGCAATGACGATCAGGGTACTCTGCAACTGTTTTGCTTTCTGTATTACCTTTGGAATGAGAGGAAAAGGTGGGAAGGCATAAAGAAGTCCCAGGGGCCAATCGTGGACTAGAGCATCCCTAGATGACATCCCCGGATGGGGAATTAGGGAAAAGTAGTTGCTGCATTTGGTGTTCAGGTGTGTGGCGAATAGATCGCAGCAAGGCTGGTCCCATCTGTGAAAGATCTCTTTCACAACTTCTGCATTCAGGAACCACTCATGAGGCATCAGAATTGCTCAACTGCGTTTGTCTGCTATCACATTGGACTTCCCTGGAATGTGCTTTGCTACCAGAAAGAGCTGAGTGTCCATTGCTCATTTCCAAACTCTTAAGGCCTCTCAGCAAAGTGGGCAAGATTTGGTTCCCCCTTGCTTGTTTACGTACCACACAACAGACATGTTGTCTGATTGAATCGCAATTGTCGCAGTGGGAAGAGAGCTACGAAGTGCTTGCAACGCATATAGCACCACTCTCATCTCCAGAACATTGACGTGCAAGTGGCTCTCGTGGTTCTGCCAAGTACCTTGGATGGTTATTCCCAGATAATGCCCCCCCCCAACCCTATCTGGGAGGTGTCCATGGTCAAAACTGCCTTTTCTTGAGGAGGAACAAGTGGACGACCTAAGAGAAGTTGTTCCGTTTGAAATCACCATGTCAGATCATTCTTGCAGGTGTTTGTGATAAGAATCAGATGAGACAGGGGAAGATCCTGCATTGACCATTGGGCAAATAGTAGCCACTGTAGTACCCTCATGTGCAGACGGGCTAGAGGAACTAATAGAATGGAGGAAGCCATAGTCCCTAGGACCTGAAGGACTACCCGGGCCTGAACTTTGAGACTGTTTAGCAAGGATCTGACTTGATTGCGTAATGATTCTACTCTTTCTGGCGTTAGTCTTACTGACATGGTGGTTGAGTCTATTTCTGAGCCTAAAAATACAATGTACTGCAATGGAGATAAGGCTGATTTTTTTTAGGTTGACTGTGATGCCTAAACTGGCGCACAAGGATAGAGTCTCGTCCCTGATTCTGATGAGTTGATGCTTGGTGGTAGCAGTGAGGAGCCAGTTGTCTAGGTACGGATACACCTGGAATCCTTGACATCTCAGGTGAGCCATTACCACTGCCATGCATTTGGTGAACACTCTGGGGGCTGTAGTGAGGCCAAAGGGCAGTGTTCGGAACTGAAAATGACTGGCTCCCAGCTGGAAGCACAAGTGTCTTCTGGAGCGCCTGCCCATTTTGATGTGGTAGTACGTGTCCTGAAGATCTATTGAGCACATCCAATTGTCTTTCCCGATGAAGGGAAATATCGACTGCAGAGTGATCATTCGGAACTTCGATTTCTTTATGGACTTGTTGAGTCTGCTGAGATCTAGAATTGATCTCCAGTCCCCTGTCATTTTTGGAACTAAAAAGAGTAAGTTCTGGATCCTATTTGCTCTGTGGGGACTTCTTGGATGACTCTTTTTTGCAGCAATGAGATGACCTCTGATGTTGCACTGTCTAGTTGAATGGGTGGCATGTCTGGTAGAGACCAGTTTACTGGGGGATCAGAAACAAAGGGGATCAGATAACCTCTGGATGTTATGGTCTGTACCCAATGATCTTGTGAAATGTTTAGCCAGGCGCTTGGGTACACCGATAGACGATCTCCGACTGCCTCTAGAGACGGACAGTCTGGCAACCCCTCAGGGGCGATGGAAGGGACAATCAGAGAAGGTTTCTTTATCTCCTTGGTGTTGTGGACCTCCTCTGCCGCAGGGATGGCGTCTTCCATTATATCCTCCCCCTCTGCCTCTAGGGGAGGGTTAACCTTGTGCCTGAGGGAAACCTTTTTGGGATTTACGGAACCACATTTTCCCTCCTGTATTACCCTTGAGATAGGTCTAGACAGAAAGGAGAAATGGACTCTAACAGCAGATAAGGTTTTCCTGCTCGCACTTGGTCAAGGTCTCTTTCACCTGAGGTCCAAAAAGAGATGAACCATCAAAGGGGACAAGGAAGACTTAAAGGATTCCATGAAATTGCAAAGACGCATCCAAGAATGTCTCCTGAGAGAGATTCCTGTTGAAGCTGCCCTACTCGCTCCATCTGCTGCACGTGATATCAGCCTCATGGAGGAATTAGCTATCGACGTAAGGGTGGAGGGTTGCGCAGAAACCTTACCCGTGGATCCCGGAGCTACTGAACCCTGAAGGGTATCTCCCAACTCCTTCAGGAGATCCCTCTGAAGTCGAATGAAATGGGTAAGGTAATTCAGCAATCTTAGAGTAAATGTCGCTAAAGAGAAGGTATGCTTCCCATACCTATCCATTGTCCTGGACTCCTTGTTAGGAGGATGGATATTAGAAGATGTTTTGGACAACTCCTTCTTGGTGGCCGCTGCTACCACCATAGCATCAACAGGAACTCCTTTAGAAAGAGAGGACTTATCTTCAGGTGCAGTCATGAATTTGTTTGGCCTCCTCAGGATGGGCTCCACTGTGTCTGGGGAGGTCCAGGCTTTCCACAATATGACCCCTAAGAGCTGGTAATAAGGAGGTGGAAGGTTGGGAACTAAAGGCCTCAAGATACACTGATTCGTCCTCAGTAGGGTTAGAGGTCTTCCAATCACCCCCTCTGTCTAAGGATTTCTAGGATGTCAGAAAAGGAGACATTCTCAGAGGGGGATCTAGGGGACCCTTCTGATTCCTCCAAATCAGTGTCAGATGTGGCAGACTCAGGTGAGTCAACATGCTTCCTCTTACAAAGTCTCTTCCGAGGGAGCTCTCCAGTGGGATAATCTGGGGAGGTCTCAGAAGAGGGGTCACCTCCAATGGGGGCTGCTTGAGTCTCTGGTTCCCTATGCTGTGGGGGTGGCAGGGGAGAAGAGGTTGCTGCCGGCTGCTGGTGGGACATCGGTTCCAAAGGTATGGCTTTTTCAGAGTATAAAGCCTTATCTACTGCTACGAAAGCCTTTCCTCCCCGCTCCGAAGACCTCCGCTCCAAGGAAATGGATGGTCAGCTCTGAGCAAGGGGGAATGGCTCCGAAGCAAATGTGGGAACCGAGTTGAGTCAAAGCGCCGAGAGGGAGGGCCGGTTTCTGAAGAAAACCCAGGGTGACTATCCCCCTCAGAGTCGACTCGAGAACGTCGGCTTCCAGATCCCTCGGCTCCTGACTGAGCCATTGAGGATAGAGTTATCGGTTCCGAGGAAGCAGGAAGAATCCTCGGAACCGATGGATCCAACAATGAAGAACCTAAAGTGATTGACTCAGAGAGCGAAGCAGTCAGAGGAGGAGCAGTGGTTTGCAAAGGGGTCAGCTCCGAAGCCTTTGGGTCTGGAGGGGCCAATTTTCTTGCCAGAGCTGGGTCAGAAAGCAACCTTTTCACCACCCGCTCGATATCCTCATCTGAGAATGTCCTGGAGGATTGGGTGGAGACAGAAGGAGATCTCCTCCTCTCCAAAATAGGAGATCTCAAGGTAGGTGAGACAGGGTCAATGTCAGGTAATTGTCTCGGTACCGAAGGTTGCCTCAGCACTGAAAAGACCGACAGTACCAATAGAGAAGAAGTGGAATCAGAGTCAGAACTCCTTGGCTCCGACACTTTGGATTTTTTTGATGGTTCCGAGACTGGAGCTGAAGATTTTTGTTTAGAAGTCTTAGGAGCTGACTGACCAAGTTCCAGCTGTTCCTGGAAGGAACTGGTCATAAGACCCCTATCTATTCATTTTTGTTTCCTCTCGTTCAAAACCTTGGTACTGAAGGCATGGCAAAAGATACAGGGCTCTTGCAAATGTGCTTCACCTAAGCAGTACACACAGCTAGTGTGACTCACTGTCAAAGACATCTTTTGTGAACATTTATCACATTTTTTAAACCCCAAAGGGCGATGGTCTTTGTGTTCTCTGTTCTTTTCCTTAGACATGCTAACAGGAACAAACTAAGAAGCTACCTAGAACGATACCAACACTATACCAAATTATTATCTACTGATAACAATTCCAACAAGAACAGTAAAGATAGAGAGGGGAAAGATTCTATACATTTTTTTTTTGAAAAACACACAGGGAGGAAAGGCCCTCTAACTTAAATGGGCAACTACGGCCCTCTAACTGAAACGGGCCGTACTTTCCTAAGGGGGGGGGGGTCAGTACAATCACACAATAAGCTATAAACTACAAGGAAACTACAAGAATCAGGATATGGAAAAAATGTGCCGAAAAAAGCAAGATTTAGTAAATAAATCTTTTACTTAGCCAACGAGCCAGTAAGGAGACAACCTCAAAACTTTCACGGCAAACGAGATCTGGGGAACTGCTGTGAGGCACCATGAGATAGGGGTTAGCCTCGAGTCAGTAAAATCTCTCGAGCTTTAGTATCAGCCGAGTCGGAGCCGAGTATCGGCTCCGAACCCATCCAGCAAGAATGTAGGTGAGACAGGACTACAGAACATCAAGTGATTTTTTTTTTTCTCATCAAACAGTAAAATGATACTACAGTTTGTTTGCTGCACAGCACGTTTTTGTGCACATGCTCCTTCATTCTCTGATGCAGTTGTTGCCCTATGCAGGGTCATAAGGGGATTGGAGCCTATCCTGATAAACAACAGATATAAGTCACAGACACTTTTCCTGGATAGGATAGTGGTTCTTTGCAGGATGCAAGCACAGACATACTCCTACATATATCTCTCAACCTCTTAGTCCAAAAAATCTAGACAAAGCCTAAAAAAATTGGTGGTGGTGGTGGGGGGGGGGGGGGACAAAGGCCCAAAAATAAGGCCCGATTTTAAATATTATTCTTATAAACGTTAATGCTAGAATAACAGGCTTTGTGTTAGCATGCATTTTCTGAAGGATATCAAGTCTGAAACCCAAATGTATGTCATTAGTTAGTGACTTCAATCCTCATTTGCAAGAAAACCACAAATTTTATAAGGAACAGACCAAAAATATGAAGCAAAAATCTGGACAGTTGAGAGGTATGCTCCTACACTACATTCATACATACATAAGGACAATTTTGAGACTTACTAGTTCACCTAACTTTACATCTTTGTGATATGTGATGCATCCAAAGATTCCGATAAATGTCTTCCCTGACATAAAGACATGCATGACTGCACAGAGGGCACTGCAGCTGAGTCAAACCAGACAACTAAGGGTTGTGAGATAGCAACATTAACCACTTAATTGCACTGTTTTTATTAAATGCAGTACTGTGTTTTTGTCCAACACAACCTACCATTTTAATTAAACATATTCATTAAATACATATCAAAACATTAAAAACTGTTTTATCATTTGTCCCTCCAAATATTCTCTAACTTGTGCACTTTGCAGTTCCACTGACCATATATTAGCAGGAATAATATACATGTCCATCTTTCTGAACATCACATCATATTCTAGTCTTTTCATTCGCTTCACCATTTTGGTAACTTTGGTCTGCATACTTACTACTAGGCTATTTTTCTTTTTCTCTTAATGGCCTCTGAATAGATACAGTATAGAGTACTCCAGTACATACATATTATTAAACACCCTCAGCATAAAAATGCATCAGCAGAGAACAACTATCTACAGACAGAATTAAACTCACCAGATTCAGAAAAACAAAATGGAGAAGACAGAAAGGCACAAGACTGAAATCCAAAAAATGAAAGAATTACATATGATGGACAATGGGACAAAAATGTAAAGCCTGAAGGTTAAGGTGAACACTAATAGTTAGAGTAGTACCAAAGCACTACAGGAAGGCACTGATGGCTCCCCATGAATAAAGGTAAAACCAAAAAGACAGTAGATAACTACATAACTGTTAGAAAAGTCACAGAAAAGATTTCTCTTATAAGCTGGTACATTTCCAGAACGCTGCTTCTTTAAATGATGTCTAGTAACATGACTGCAAGTAGAGGTCTTGCAAGTCCAACCAGATTAAGTTCTAAGACTGGGTCAACACTGGGACTGACAAGGGATGCACTGCGGATGTTATGCAACTGGATTTCACCAAGGCCTTTGATAATGTTCTCTGAGGATTTAATTCGGAAATTAAACTACACTGGGATAGGCCATATGGAGTGGATTGGAAAGTGACTGAAAGTACAGACAAATTATGAGATGAGACTTTTTAGTACTCTTTAGTGCATTTCTGTCAGATATCACATTACTGTAAAACAAAATCAGCTTGTATTGCTGTTAATATGAATACTGATGGAAGTGTCTCAAAAGATACAAGTGAAGCCTTGTACTGCACTGCTCATGTTTAATGCAAAACGTGTGCACAAGTATGTACTTTGTAAAAGGAGTTCATATAAAGCATGTATCTCTGGTAAAAGACCCTAAAGAAAACAATGGAGGAAAATGATCAAGGGGGTAATAACCAACAGCATGAATAAATTCAGAAAAGTGGGCATGACAACAGACCAAGGAATAGGAGGACAAGATCTAGGTGAACTGCATTATCTAGAGACACGTGAGAGGAATAGAACTAATGAATTAGGACACATGAGGGAGAAAATGGCAAGGGAAGTAGAAAGAAACAGAATACTTCAAGGCAGACCTGAGGAAATGCTAATTTTCAGTGTGGTGGGGGGGGGGGGGTCTCCAGAAGGTATTGCCATGAGACAGCAATGCAGCTTAACATCCAAGGGGTTCAAACTGCTAGAAACTTTGCAAAGAAAGGAACGAATAAGGGCAGGAAAGGAGCACATGTAATGGGGGATAATTTCAACATCTGACAACTCAACAGGCCACTGATCTTGCTGCTCATGTGAGCAAAAAAAAGTTCTGGAAAAGCAATAGAGGTATGAAGCACCGACAACAACAGATGGGATGAGGTCAAAACAGTGATGTTAAAATAAATGCTGGGTTTCTAAAACAGATGGACAATTATTTAAAAAACTGGGATAATAGAGTACATGCTAATAATTCATATTAGGTAAAATGACCACCGTGTACCTTCAGTTCTCACTTCTGAGCCAACTGTCCTTTAATTTAACAGTAACTCAAACTTGCTCAGGTGTAAGTAAGCAGGGATGTATTTGTTCACAGCTAACAAGATTCTGTCTGAGGAAGGAATGATAAATACCACAGAATGGATAAACACTGCACTAACTTCATCATAGCCAAAATAACTGCTGTAATAATACACATTTAAGATATACATTAAAAAAAAAAATACTTCTAAATCACTTTTATTTCGTTGGTAGTTTTTCACGGCATGTAGCGATGAGTAGCAGTATTGAGTACTCCAGCATCAATGTTGGCAATGAATGTTGTTGTTTGTTCTTCTTTCTGCTTTTTCCAGGTTAGGGGTTGCCACAGCAGAACTCCGGTCCACTAATGAATGGCAGTAGATTTTTTACGGGTGCCGAGGTGCCAGCTCGACACCCAACCTTCAACGAAGGCACGCCCATTCTACACATGTCTTTCGAACACCACTCGACCGCGGGGAGGACATGCAGACTCCACACAGAAGGCGCTCCAGCTGAGAATCGAACGGGAGAACCTCTTGCTGTGAGGCAACAACGCTACCGCTGCACCACCGCAGCTTAATGTTGGCCATGAATGTTAGTGCATATTTGTTAAGAACTAACTTGATGATAATGAAGATGGTTTTGTAGCAGTTTTTTTCTCTACTGCATCCTCCAACACAGTCCTATGATGCAAAACTTTTAGTTATGTACTTACCATAACTTTAGATGTATGGGATCCATCTCGCCTACATTCTCTACAGATGGGTTCGGAGCTGATCCTCGGCTCCGACTCGGCCGCTATACAATAGAACGCAGTCTCTTATTGGCTGAGTTACCTCATATCCCAGGATGCACCACTACCACTTCCCCAGATCTTGTTTGTCCGCACTCATGCTGATAGACATACTATTATTATAACATTCTCAGGTCTTTCAAGAGAGGAAGAAGTTCAATTTTGGATCGTCCGGTCTCTCCTGGTCTACGAGGCAGGGGGAAGGAGGGTGGGTTATTAGGAATGTAGGCGAGATGGATCCCATACATCTAAAGTTATGGTAGGTACATAACTAAAAGATGTAATGTGATCCTATCTCGCCTACATTCTCTACAGATGGGACAGCGTCCCTAGCACCTAATTCCCGGGTGGCTCACTGGAAAACACTCCTGAGAACTGTGGAACCGAAGGAAGCTCAACCCCTGGATGCCACATCTAATTTGTAGTGAGAAACAAAGGTGTGTGAAGATGTCCACGTGGCAGCCGCACAAATGTCACCAATAGAGAGCTTGGAATGAAAAACTGCCGAAGTGGCCATAGCCCTGGTAAAATGAGCTTTCACTGGAGCTATAAGTTCCTTATTTGAGATGAGATAAACATGATTGATGCAGTCCCTGATCCACTTGGCAATAGTGACTTTTGTGACGGCTTTGCCTAATCTATTATCCGAAAAGGACACAAACAGTTGATCTGATTTCCGTGCTTTGTGTGTCCTATCCAAATAGAAACGTAATTGTCTGTGCACATCCAAGCAGTGAAAAGTATATTCAGCTCTATTCGAATACTTGGGGAAGAAGACCGGTAGCTCTAGTGATTGTTGTAGACAAAAGTTAGAACAAACCTTTGGTATAAAAGATGGGTTTGGTCCAAGAGATACTCTATCCTTGTGAAATACCAAGTAGGGTGGTTAACACATAGGGCTTGAAGTTCTGAAACTCGTCTGGCTGAAGAAATAGCAACTAGAAAGGCGGTCTTCCAAGAAAGGAATTTTAGATCACAGGTTGCTGCCGGCTCAAAGGGGGATGAGGTTAATGCACCTAATACCACGTTAAGGTCCCACGGAGGTGCAGGTTGAGATATAGGGGGTCGTAGAAGCCAAGCTCCTTTAATAAAGGCTTTGCACAACTTGTTGCTCATTAAAGGAGGTTGCACAATTTCATGAAAATTAGAAATAGCCGCCAATTGTACTTTGATGGTAGACACTGAGCAACCTTGGTTGAATAGGGAAGCTAAAAACTTCAGTACTTCTGATACAGAGGCTGTCATCGGGTCTAATCCTCAGAGTTGGGCCCAAATAGCAAACCTCTTCCATTTATTGCTATATATCTTTTTCGTAGAAGTCCTGTGGGCCGAAGACAAGATGTGCATGACTTCAGGGGCAAAAGTATGGCTCCTAACTATGGTTGGAAGAGGAGTAGCCAGGCTGCCAACTTCAATGAATGGAGGGACTGATGGAGCTGTCCTGACTGATGAGTCAAAAGGTCCGGAACTTGGTCCAGGAACCAAGGACCCTCCAATGCATATCTGTGAAGAAAGGGGAACCAGACTTGTCGAGGCCAGTATGGGGCGATTAATATCATTTTGCTTCTCAAGCGAATCGCCTTCTGAATCACCTTGGGGAGAAGGGGAACTGGTGGAAAGGCATATAGCAGACCGGAGGGCCAAACGTGGACTAGAGCATCCTTGGGAATCTCCCCCGGAACTGAGGTCAGAGTGAAGAAGTGTTGGCATTTCGCGTTGAGGGGACTTGCGAAGAGATCGCAACAAGGAACTCCCCATCTTGTGAAAATCTGCGTTATCACTCTGTTGTTCAAGGACCACTCGTGAGGTGAGAGAATAGTTCTGCTCAGTCTGTCGGCTATCACGTTGGATTTCCCCGGAATGTGCGTTGCCACTAGGAAATGCTTGGTAGCGATCGCCCAATCCCATACTTTCATGGCTTCTCTGCAAAGGGGGTAGGACCTGGTTCCTCCTTGCTTGTTTAAGTACCAGACTACCGACATGTTGTCGGATTGAATGGCAATCGTACCCTGGGGGAGGTGATCGTGCAGTGCTTGCAACGCTAAAAGCACCGCCCTCATCTCCAGGATATTGATATGGAGAAGACTCTCGTCGGAGTGCCACGTGCCTTGGACCGACCTGTCCAGATAATGTCCCCCCCACCCTGTCTGGGAGGCGTCCGTAGTCAACGTGGCAGAGGGGAGTGGGGGAACGAAGGGTCGCCCTAGATTCAGGTTGGAGGATGGAAGCCACCAACGAAGATCCTGTTTGCACGTGTCTGTGATCAGTATGTGGTGACTGAGAGGAAGGTCTTGATAAGACCACTGGACTGATAGGAGCCACTGAAGTATCCTCATGTGCAACCTTGCCAAAGGGACCAGAAGAATGGTGGCTGCCATGGAGCCCAACAGCTGTAGGACCATTCTTGCTGGAGTACGACGTTTGAGGAGCAGAGCCTGAACCTGAAGCTGGAGCGTCTCTATTCTTTCCGTAGGGAGATAGACTCGCATCTGCCTTGAATCTATTTCTGCACCAATAGACAGAATACGCTGAGATGGTTGCAATACAGATTTTGACCAATTGAAGGTGATTCCTAAGGAATTGCCTAGTGTGATAGTGGCTGCTAGGTTCTCCAAGAGTAGATGCCTGGAGGTGGCAGTTAGGAGCCAGTCGTCTAGGTATGGAAACACCTGGAATTCTAGACTTCTCAAGTGAGCAGTCACCACCGCCAAACATTTGGTGAACACCCTGGGGGCTGTGGTGAGACCAAAGGGCAGTGCTCGGAACTGAAAATGACTGTCTCCTAAGCTGAAGCGTAAGTGTCTCCTCGACGCCTGATCTATCAGGATGTGATAGTAGGCGTCTTTGAGATCTATGGAGCACATCCAAACACCTTTCTCCAAAAGCGGGAGAATGGATTGCGAAGTGACCATCCGGAATTTGGACTTTTTTACAAATCGGTTTAGTTTGCTGAGATCCAAAATGGGTCTCAAGTCCCCGGTCTTTTTTGGCACCAAAAAGAATCTTGAGTAAGTCCCTAATCCGGCCTGGTCTGCGGGGACAGGTTGGATGACCCCTTTTTGAAGCAGCTTTGATACTTCGTTGGCTGCATGATCCCGTTGACTGGGTGGTGGGTCCGGGATTTTTTGGACTGGTGGAGGGGGTTGAACAAAGGGGATGGTGTAACCTCCGGCGATGATTCGAAGCACCCATTGGTCCTGAGTAATATTTTCCCAGGCCTTTAGGTGCTTCAAAAAGCGACCCCCGACTGGCTCCGGAGCTGCACAGTCGGGTACTCCTTCAGGAGTGCTGGAAGGAGGAGGACCCACGAAAGGACTCGCGGTCTCCAGTGTTGCGGGGGCCTCCGCCGCCTCTGGGACGGCGTCTCCCTGAAAAATTTCCCCTTCCTCTGCCTCTAGGAGGGGAATCGCTCTGCTGCGATGAGCAAGGCTTTTGAGATTTGCGGAACCACATTTTCCCTCCTCTTCGAGCCTTGGGATAAGGTCTGAAGGGAATGGAAAACCGGGCTCCTACGGCAGTTAAAGTCTTACCCTCCTGTTCACAACGAGTCAATGTGTCCTTTACCTTGGTTCCAAACAGTGAGGACCCATCAAAGGGGGCGTCGGCAAAGGAAGACTTAAAGGCCTCCGCAAAGTGACACAGGCGTAGCCAGGCTTGTCTCCGTAGAGCAACACCTGTTCCCGCCACCCTACTCGCTCCTTCGGCTGCATAAGAAATGAGCCTCATGGATGAGTTAGATAATAAAGATAGGGTAGCCAACTGGAAGTTAACCGTCTGGGTCAACTGCTCAGGTAAGTTACCAGAGAGGGTATCCGAAAGCTCCTTGATCAGATCCCTCTGTAGTCTGGTGAAACGTGTCAGGTAATTCAGAGACCTTAACGTAAAGGCTGCTGAAGAAAGGGTACTCTTGCCGTACCGATCCATGCTCCTAGACTCTATTAGGAGGATGGATGGACGTCGAAGCCTCTGCCACATCTTGTTGGGTGGCAGATGCCACCACCATAGCATCTACAGCCACGTCTTTAGATAAAAAGTCCTTGTCCGGGGGAGCCGAGAGGAACTTATTGGGGCGAGCTGGCACCGGTTCCACAGAATCCGGGTGTTCCCACGCCCTTCGAGAGATCAAATCCAGAAGCTCATCGAAGGGCGGAGACACCCAGGAGGCGGAGGGCTGAGCCCCGAAGGCCTTGAGGAAAACCGACTCCTCAGCAGAAGGGGGTTTGGACTGCCAGTCGCCTCGTTGTTTGAGGATCTCCAGGATGTCCGCAAAGGAGACATCTTCCGAGGACGACTTTGGGGACCCCTCCGCATCATCGAGGTCGGTATCCGAGGTGAGAGACTCATCAGGGGAGTCGACGTGTTTCCTCTTACACTGTTTCTTCCTGGGAGGTTCCTCCGAAAGCGTGTCGGAGGGACCTCCAGGAAGAAGGGAACCCCCAATGGGGGTAACCTCAGGCCCAGGGGCTCCGCTGTCGTAAGACAGGGGGATTGCAGAGGCGCCAGTCTCCATGCCCAGGGAAGGTGGTGGTGAAAAGGTTGAAGTGGCCACAGAGGATTTGGCCAAGGCACTTCTCATGGCATCGAAGGCTGGACCCCCAGAGTCCTGGGAAGGTCCAGCCCCCGAGACCACAACAGCAGTCGGAGCCCCCGCAGCCGACGCACCGAGAGGGTGGCTCGGAACCGAAAGGATCGGGCCCGAAGCGTCCCCCCCCGGGGCCGACAGAGGAGGTCCGCGTACCGAACCCCGACCCGAGGGACGGGGTTGAAGCTAGAGTCAGAACCGACCCAATAACCTCCACCGGTTCCACCAACACCGACTCCAACGGCGCCAAGGCTGTTGGAGGAGGAATCAATGTAGCAGGATGTGAGATCGGCTCCAGAGCCGACTGGGCTGGAGCCGAGATCAACTTTGCGAAGACTGGAGACTGGAAGAGCCTCTGAAGCACCCTGTCTAAGTCCGAATCGGACATCCTCGATGACCGAGAAGAGACCGACCGGGTCCGAGTCGACTTCTCCGCCGGTTCTGAAAGACTGGGGGACCGGATCCATAATGGTTCGAGAAGTATCGGCACCGAGGGAGACTCCACTACAACTGCAATTTCCCTCGGAGCCGATGTGGACTTCGGCACCGAAGGGGAAGTGTCTGAGCGGGCAACCCCCATCGGCTCCGAAGGCAGTGGAGCCGATGAAGGTGACACGCCTCTCGACGCCCGAGCTCTCGACTCCGAAACCCGAGGAGTCGAGGCTGGAGACATCGAGGCAGACCGTTCCGCCCTCGGCTCCGAAGTCCGTGGAGCCGACGGAGAAGCCTGCCGAGACTTTTTTGCTGCCGGATCCGACGGGCTGGTCGGAGCCGAAGATTTTTTCTTCTTCCCAGAAGGTGAAGAAGAAGAGGAAGATAGGGCTTCCTCAAAGGAAGGGGCAATAAGCCCTTTCAAGATCAACTTATTTTTCCTCTCTTGGAGGACTCGAGAGGAAAAAGCGTGGCAAACGCTACAGGACTCCTGAAGATGCTTGAAACCTAAACAATAAACACAGAAGGAATGGTCATCTGTTACAGACATTTTGTAATTACATTTAATACACTTTTTAAAACCGGATGGTCTATGTTCTTTAGACATGGTTCTAAAAACACTAAACACCAACTACAAGAAAAAAACAACTTAGCACAGACAACCTAGACTCTAACTTAAACGCCTAGGGTAGGGCTAGGCCCCTCTAACTTAAACGGGACCGTTTACTAACAAACAAACACAATTTACCACAAAAAATATACCAAAACCAATCACACAACAACAATAGCTGTTAAAACAGCTTTTGGGTAAGTTTTTACCAAAATTCAGACAGAAAAAATTTTCTGACTAAAGGTATTTAGCTCAGCCAAGTCCGAGACCACGTCTATGCTGGAAAGCGGCAAACGAGATCTGGGGAAGTGGTAGTGGTGCATCCTGGGATATGCGGTAACTCAGCCAATAAGAGACTGCGTTCTATTGTATAGCGGCCGAGTCGGAGCCGAGGATCGGCTCCGAACCCATCTGTAGAGAATGTAGGCGAGATAGGATCACATTACATCTAAGTAGGTATCTTAAGTAAGCTTTTAAAATGTGTTGTTTTGCAAACTTGTAATGGTAAAGATATCTGATGATATTTTTATTGTATTAGATAAAAACACTCATTAAAAAAAGTTACTTTTCAGTGATTGTCTGTTTTATTTGAATATTTTATGCTTCTGGTTTTGCTATTCACTTATTCTGCAAGTATCAGATTTGTGATTCTCATATCTGCAAGACTAAAACTGTTGTAACAGAATGCATATTGAATCTGGGTTTGAAGTACCTTTGAGTATCCTCCTTACTCCAAAGTATCGTGATGCGGCATAACTGTATACAAATATCAGGGTACCCACTGATGGTTTTCAAGGCAGTACAACAAGTTTTGTGATTTACTATGATGTTTAGCTATCCACACTTTATTCAGTGTAGCTGCAGGACTTACAGTCACAAGTCTTGCACTTTCAGTAGGAAACCCATGGTGATTATGACAATGACAAGTTTGCTGCAAGGACATAGACAGATACAAGTCAGGTGCACCAAAGTACATAAAACAGTGAGACATTTACTTTATGTCTGACACCACCAAAGCCACAGTCATTCTCCAAGTCTGTTTCTATAACAGTATAATATACTACTCCCTTTGATCCGTCAAAGGTGCTGCTTCCCCATTCTGTTATTAACCTTCCAATTCGAATTTCAATTGTCCTGCCATGTACGCTTCAAAAAATCATGGTCTTGAAAGGTCAAGCTGTCTAACATATCAAAAAGTGGCTAATGCCAGATGAAAACAAATGCCTCCTAAACAGTTTGAAACACGATTTGTCAAGCCCAATCAGAGCTTCCAGACAGACTTCGTCCCTAGGGAATGGAGTACTGCAACAGTCATTACTCTAAACAAAGGTGGACCATCAACAGACAGAGGGAACTTAAGAATTATCGTGGACTTGATAAACAAAGGCATAGAGGAAATCTTCAAAACTGGACTCATCTCAGCTCAGTTCCATCAATGGCAGGTCATGCCTACTAAACCTGGTGGACTTCTTCCAGAAGGTCACTAGAGCCATGGGTGAGGGCAAAATAGTGCATACTGCCTACCTCAACCTGGAAAAAGCATTTGACACAATCACAGACAAACACAAATTTAGGCATAAATCCGTATGTCACCCAATGGATAGCCAAATGGCTCATGAACAGGACAAATTAAGTTAGAGTGGGGGAATCTACCTCCACCAAGAGGCCTGTTACGAGTGGTGTTCCACAGGGCTCAGTACTGGCAACTCTCCTTTTAGGACTATACTTCTCTGAAGTCAAGGCAAATGTAGACTGCCTTTGGCTGACCAGATCTGCTGATGACTGCAAACTGGGTACAATCACTGAAGCCCCAAGATGTATATGTCCTTCAGGTGGATCTGACACAGACAAATAACTAGTGCCAGAATCACACCCTAAAACTCAATGGAGAAAAGCCATAGACTTTCCCATCTCTATCCTTATTAACAGAACTATCTCAGAAGGCAAAATCCCTGCTTTATGGAAGATATCTCACATCACCCCTTTACACAAAGGTGGACCTTCTACAGAACTTTCTAACTTCCGCCCTACTGCTTTACTCTCCCCATTAGCTAAGATAATGGAAAAATGTATTCACAAACAACTACCACCTACTACAAAATAACCTTCTAGCAAACTGCCAACATGGCTTTAGGCCATTCCATAGCACCTCAACTGCCCTCTTATCCTTCACTGACTATATATATAAAAATCGTAACAATAACTCGTTTTCCTCTGCAGTATTTATTGACCTGTCAAAAGCCTTTGATATGGTTAACCATAACTTACTTCTCAACAAACTAAAGGCCCTTTCTCCTGATCCTCAAGCTTTAAAATGGTTTAAATCCTATCTAGAAAATAGACAGCAAGCAGTACTCTGGCATAATAATCTGTCTTCACTACTACCAGTTAATATTGGTGTACCCCAGGGTTCTATCTTAGGTCCCCTACTCTTTTCCTTATTTATTAACAATTTACACACAAACATAGCTCAAGCCACCTGCATTCAATATGCTGATGACTCCACCTTAATCTGTACAGCCAAGAATATAGCCTCCCTCCATTCCATTACCCAAACTGTTTTTCAAAATGTTGAAAACTGGTTTCTGCAACACTGCCTCCTCCTTAATCCCAAAAAAACAAAACTACTGCTATTTACCCCAACTCATAAATCAGACAAACCTTTCTTCTCTATAACCTCTAACAATGGCAACATAATTACCCCTGATACTTCAACCCGCCTACTAGGTGTAACAGTTGATAATCGTCTCAGCTATGATGAACACATAAACTCCACCATAAAATCTGTTAACAAAAAACTGGGCACCCTCTATAGAGTCAAACCCTTCCTTACCCTTTCTGCTAGGAAAACTATTGCCCAAACCCACCTCATTTCCACCCTTTTCTATGCCTCTATTATATATACTAACCTATCCAAGAACAACCTCTCTAAACTCTCCACATGCTACAATAGTATAGCTAGATTCACCACCAGCTCCCCCTTTAAAACTCACCACTGCCTTAACCTCAAACAACTAGGATGGCTACAATTGCAAAACCATATACTCTGTCAACAATTACTTATGACTCAAAAGATACTATATTATCCTAAAAACACCCCTATCCTCACTAACCTAATTACACCATATACTAATCTACCTACACTACGCTCTGCTACTAAGCTTCTAGTTTCCTCAAATAAAGCTAATAACAAAGCCGGCGATTCAGTTTTCTCAAACACTGCAGGAACAATCTGGAATCAGATTCCTTCTGAACTATCTACCCTTGCTTCTATTTCTCTCTTTAAAAAACATCTTAAAGAAAATCTGAATACTCATTGGCTCTGTGCATGTGCTAACCCAGACTGACATCTTTCTACTTCTTGCTCTTACCCCTATTCTTACTCCTATAACCAATGCCTCCAAATCAAGAAACTACTCTTTCTTCGTAATATGCGATTAACATAAATATTCTTTTCCCTTATCTGAGACTTCCTCATACCTATTAGTGCATTTTATGTATAATTGTTTAAAATAATGTTGTACTAAAAACTTTAATAGATTATACATTTATTATGATAACTGATTTTAGACCAATGTAACCATGTATTGTGATTCTTCTCTATGTTTTTTATGCTTTATTAACTTTGTTGTTGTTTTTTGCTTGGAGCTTTTCTTCCCGGGCCTCTACTGAAAATGGACATATATCCAGCTAGACTAGCCCGGTTAACAAATGTAAAAATAAATAAATAAATAAAAATGCATAATTATACCCTTAGGGAAGACAACCACTCCTGTAAATCAGAACACTGATACTACTGGGTCTACTCCTTGGGGAGTGTTAAGTGATTTGGGAACTCAGGTTGGTAGTAATCTGAACTTTGATCATCATGTGTCCATGGTGGTCAGAAAACCCTTTCATGAGGCCAACTTATAAGTAAGGAGTGGCATCCTGATCTAAGGAGATCATAATCACATTATAGTCAGCCTTCATTAGACCAATAATATTGTACAACGCACCCTTCAGCATGTACCTGACCAGGCATTTGCAACAGCTGGAGTGGCAACAGAGGTTCTCAGTAAAAAAATACAGGATTTAAATAATATGTCCAATGCAGACCGCCTCAAAGCCCTGTCCCTGAACTCGGTCTCCTACAAACTCCTAACCTACAAGGCATTCACCAATCCAGCCGTGATGAATCTGGCACACATTCACAAAACAGCACTAGAATTACCATATCCAAGGATCTAAACCTTGTCTATGACATAAGCAAAAAATGTTGGGAGGGACAGGTACGTGTCTCAGAGATTACCCCTTCTCTGGAACAGACTCCCCATTCACCGGAAACAGAGATCTTCCCTAAACCTATTCAAATGCAATTTGGACCAATAGATGGAAAATCGTAAATTCATCCCTGGATTGACATCTGTGGTCCTTAATGGCAGGGGAAGCTTGCAGATGCCTTAGGGCACAGGAATATACTAAAGCCATTCAAGTCTGTGAGTACTGATAATTGGGAAAATCAGGGCATGAATGGATAGGCTTAAAAAGGTTCTGGGGCAGTTAGTCTAGTAACCTCCTTTGATGTTATGAAACCATGAAAAGCCAGCAACAAGTACTGTGCAAATCTTTAAGTAAAAATTTATACAACCACTTTTGGGTGAAATTATAGGCTGGCTTCATCTGCCAAAGTGGAAGGACTAAAACATGTATGTTGAAATTAAAGATTTCTACCACAGATTAAAACTCAGCACCAGAAGACCTGATGATTCTCGAAGAAGTATGCATTGGTGTATTTCAGTTACTCTTATAGGGGAATTAGCAACTTATGTTCTTCTTCTACTAGAATAACTGCATTCATAATATATTAATCCTCTTAAGTTTTGAAGCTGGCCTGAAATGTATTTTCTAATTATATCTAAAATGCATCTTGTCCAGACTTCATTATGTATAAATTTACTATTCTCTTTTGTCTCTCTTGCTGAGCAATTCAGAAAAACTGATGATGTGATGATCCACAAAATGGATCTTCTGTTCACTATCTAAACACTCACTAATGTGGGTGTACAATTTTAGGGATAATTCACCCTTGGAAAACCAAAATTCTCTTCACAAAGATCAGTTAAATTATTTATTTTTGCCCAGTGTATAATTTATGTACCATTTCAAAATGCTTGTAATCTAATCAGGAACATGATGAACATATATCATTTTGCCACCCTAGATCATACCTATTTTGAAGCAAATATTAATTGTACATATTATGCTCTGTTCAAAAATTACAGTTCTTTTAAGCCAAAAAATAATGCTTACTCCTCTTTACTGACAAAGGTTTTAGTTTGAAAGTACAAGTCTTGCCCACATAGTTTGAGAAATGATTCCCCATGCTGTAAAAACAACTGTGAAGGACAAAACAAACATTTCCATTTGGCTGGGCTGTGAATGAAAACTGTTGTAAATAGAATCTGTGAAATTATGGCTTTGTTATTTATGTAGCATTTTGTAAGTTCAGCTCACTTACTTGCTCACTTATGAATTGCATAGAGTGACCCAGCTGTCATCCACATCTACCTAAAGAATTTTCAATTCAAAGTGGAGAAACAGATGAAGGTTGCCAGGTCTTTCTGCCATATCACACATGTATGCAATCACACCTATGAGCATCTTAGAGTCCCATTCCACCATACTGTATATCTTTGGATTGTGGAAGGAAACCAAATGTTTCAAGCTTAAGGAGGTTCAATGTGACATAGCATGGTGATTTTCACCAATAAAGGGTGTGGATTTCAATTTTCACAAGTTTTATAAGTATTACTTGTATTGATTATGTGTATAGCAGATACCCCTTTAAGGGGATCTCAAGACATATTTATTTACTTATTTTATTTATTTCACATTTGTTAACCAGGTTAGTCCAAATGAGTTTGCAAACAAACCCATTTTCAGTAGAGACCCGAGGGGAAAAGCCCCAGCAAGCACAAGTAAAAATAGAGAGACAACATACAAATATTAAATAACAATCACAATACAAAATAACTGTAAAAAAGAAAAGGTTATTAACTATATGCATTGCATTGATAGTAAGCAAGCCATTTTCAATGGAGACCCAAGGGGAAAGAGCTCCAGCAAACATAAGCAAAGATAAACATACAGGACAAAAACTATTAAAAAACACTTCGAATATGAAATTAATTATAAAGAGAAAAACAAAAGAAAAAAATTACGAACATTAAGGGTTGCACTGATAGCAGTGGTCTAAAATTTACTACATATGAGAGTAAAAACAAAAAAATAATCGTTGTTCAAAAGAAGGACAATGTATAGACACTGATAGGAAGTGGGGGGATAAATAGTGTGAAGAATGGGAGGAGGAGAGAAAGGAGGGGGCTATAGTAGTAGAGCTGAGAGTTTCAGAGGTTAGTTTAGGCAGAAGTTACTAACAGAGAAAGAAAGTTTTGAGATGCAACAGGTTATACAGTAAGAGACTAAGACTACGTGTGGTCAAGGCAACGGCATAATTTCAAGTTTAGTAGGTGGGATTTAAGCTCCTTTTTAAAACAGGGAAAAGAAAGGTTGGCTCTAATATGGAGAAGGAGTTTGTTCCAATTTAGTGAGACAGTGTGTTTGTAAAGTAGTTTGCCAATATTCCTTTTGGGTTTATAAATTGAGAGAAGATGCTGATCAGCACTCCGGAGAGGCCGGGGGGGGGGGGGTAACATGGGAGGCAAGAGCAGGGCAGGCAGAGGGGTTGTTGAGTATGGAGAAGGTAGTGTGGAGTTGTGACTGTAGGAGAAGGTGCAGAAATTCCAGCCACTGAAGTTTGTTTACTGAGGGGCAGTAATGTGAATAAATTGGTTGGTTTAGAATAAATCTGGCAATTTTGTTGTATGTTTGTTCCAGTTTCTGCATTGAGGTAGTTTGGATATTGGTAAGGATGGGGGAAGCATATAGAAGACTAGGTAAGAGAAATGCCTGTGCATAAAATGCAAACGTGTCAGTGAAAGATGTATAAAAAGGAAGTCCTGTACAGCTCAAGTTAGAAGTCAGTGAAGCTTCAGAAGAGCAGAGAATCATGGAGGTATAAATACAAGGCTTGAGGCCTTGGAGAAGAAAAGCACCAAGGTCTGTTTGCCAGGGGAGAAACCTGGTACCCTACTGCCTGGAAGCAGACTAGAACAAGAGATATTGATTGTATTTTATTTGTAAATCAGCACCCAAGTTTCTAAAAGGTACTGTACATTACTTTTATTTAGACCATTGACACTTTTGTATTTTGGTGAAACCATTCTTTCATTTGTGTTCTGCAAAATATAATGCACACATGCATACATTTATATTCATATAACTGCATAAATATGCATTTATATACACACGTGTGTGTGTGTGTGTGTGTGTGTGCGCGCGCGTGTGTGTGTATAGTGAGCATATTGTAGAATAGTGTAGCAGGTTTTGCCAAATAAGAAATTTGAGCATGAACAGTTCAGTGTCCTTTGTGGAAAAAACATAAAAAAGCATTGTATTTCTGTGGGCAAGAGCTGTAATGTTTTCCTTTACATAAGGATATGCATTAAAAGTGCGACTATTTCTTTTAAGGTAGACAAAAACTTTTATATATTAGGCAGGGAGGACATCACCAAGTACCAGTCATTTGATTATATGGTGTACAAAATGAGTGTTTCAGCTTGAATAGCTTGAAGGTGGGCTCTGCATACAGATGAAATCTGTCTGGAACAGGGATGTGGGAGGTTTACCTAAGACAATGATAACTTGCAAGACTTTGGGGAACCTGGATATTTTCTATTAAAAATATCCAGAAGGTGCAGCCTGCGAGTTCCCTGAGATAGTCCACTACTTGTATCAGTGACTGTGCTCAGTACTGCCTTGATAGAGAGACAGACTGACTAACACCTACACTAAGTGTACATGTAGTCTACACTTTGTGGTAACCTTTATGAATCCTTGTCAATATTTAAAGCTGCAAGAAATTAGCAGGAAAATTAAAATTAGGAGGAAGAAGGTGTGAGTTATGTATGTGTTGTCTGTTCACTCAGAACTGTGTACACAGTGTAGGCGTTACTGAATCCAGAGAGACTTTTATATTTTTTATTTTCCTGAAGCAAAAGTTTATCACTGTAAATAAACCTGCACTGCTCTTAATAGGTTCTGTGTTCAGGATGTACAATTTCGAAATACACATCAATGGATGCAGAGGACAAAAAAATGGTACACCTTATTACTGTCAGACCATATCCTGTATTAACTATTGCTTCCTAAGAACTGTATGTGCACTGTGGTATTGAGTACATTCCTGTGGTGCAGAGATGTCAACTACCGCAAATGACTGCCCCTGTTTCTGAAGGGATGGTAGTGGTGGCCATATCCACAAAAATGCCAAAAACTGTGCTGCTGCTTACATGGATATCCAAGGAGGAATAACTCAAAGTGCATTTAGTCACCTTTTATTTAGCTGGAGGAATGGAAATGGAGTGAATAGGCAAGAATCCTCCTCAGCCAGCTGGTGGACAAGCCCCTAAAAGCAAAGATACGGAAGAGATCAATTACTAGAACTAAGATAAAGTCAGTAAAGTCTTGCACGCACAAGCAGGTGTTTTTCAGATACACAAGCCCACATATTTTATAACTGGATATTTTTTCCTAAAATAATAGTAAGTTCACAGCTATGGGATTTAAAACACAATGGCTAGACCTTCAGGATTAGTTATTTCACATACAAATGTATTTTATTTGTTTATTTAAGGTTTTTAACTGAATAGGTGCCATAATATTATAGGGATGCACTAAAATTATACAAATATTAGCCACTGATATGTCCAAGTGTCTTTGCCTGCTTCATTGATAAAGTGGGCATTTCACTGTGATTTTAAGAATGTTGAAAACTTCATAATATTAGCCGAGTGATTATTGTGTAATGAAATGTTATTTAAATCTGAACAACCTATAACGGTTTTAAAACCTATATTAAAATCCGAATACAAGAAGAAGATTATAAATGTTGAAATATTCTGCTTTAAATGTGGAAGCAAGAGTCTCACCGTTAAAGTTTTATGCTAATGATTTCAATAGTTTTAATTGTGAAAATTATAACTACCACCAAGTATACTTAAGCAATAACCCACGCCTATGTGTGGGTAATGCTGGATTTACCGACGGTTGGTGTGGTTTGGTCGCGAGGGCAAAGCCAGAGTGACCAAAAAAAGACAACAGTGGGTAAATCCAGCATTACCCACACCCAGAAGTGGGTTATTGCTATCATACAATGACATTATTTAAGAAAAGTAAAACTTACTTTTCTTAAATAATGGCATTGTATAATGTCTCCGCGCTGCCCTTCCGCAGCTGTCCGGTATCCTGGGGCAGTTCTGATGTACTGCACATGCATAAGAGGCATGTTCCCACACTTATGCAGTATATCAGTGCTGTGTAGAGGTAGCAACGGAGAAAGGAATATCTTTTATATATTTTTTTCAAAGATGGCTCGCTATGTTATAGGAGTTGAACTCATATAACATAGTGAGATATCTTAAAAAAAAGGCAACAGAGATCTTCCTTTCTCAGTAAAAAGGAAGATCTCTGTTGCATTTTTTTAAAGATATCTTGCTATGTTATACAAGTTTTTCAACTCGTATAACAGCAATATATCTTTAAAAAAAGCAACGGAGATCTTCCTTTCTCCGTTGCTATCTCTGAAAAAAAAAAAAAAAAAAAAAGAGATATACTAACAGAAAAAGTTCGGGCGACCGGACCTTTTTACATTAGTATAGTCTCGAATTTGCAATGGGCATGTTGGTTGGGCTGGCCAATCAGCATGCTCGTTTTTGTATATTTTGCATATTTACAGTTGGTCATTCTATAATTAAGCAATAATCCATGAGTGGGTAAATCCTGATATAATCACACCCGCTATTGGGTTATTGCTATTATACAATGACATTACTTAAGAAAGAAATTGCTTACCTGTCTTAAATAATATCTTTGTATAATGGCACTGTAGTGTTTCTCTGCCATCTTCCTTGTTTACTGATGTACTGCATATGTCCCCATACTTGCAGAGTACATCAGTACAGTTGTTGTGCCTTTCGGCTTTTCCTGGTTAGGGGTCGCCACAGTGGAACTCCGGTCCGCTAATGATTGGCAGTAGATTTTTACGTGCCAAGTTGCCAGCTCTGACGCACAACCTTCAATGAAGGTACACCCATTCACACATGTCTCTACACAGAAGACACTCTAGCTGAGAATCGAACGGGACAACGTCTTACTTTGAGGCGACAATGCTACCGCAGCACCACCACCGCAGTTAGAGTACATCAGTACAGTACAGTACAGGATAAGCAAAGGAGAAAACAGATTCTCCGTTGTTTTTTTTTTTTCTGTTGAGATTTATGAGGACAGCACAGAAGCAGAAGGAAAATCAGGTACATTTCTGTTTCTTTATTTTTGAGAACGTACCTGATTTTTCTTCTGTTTTGCACTGTCCTTCAGCATATTCCAATAGAAAGTCCAGCCTCTCAGTGGTTCTTCATAGGCTGGATTTTATTCTATTGGTATTGATTTACAATGGGCATGCTGGTTGGGCTGTCCAATCAGTGTGCCCACTTTTGAATACAAATGAGCCATCATTGTATAATATTTTTGATATTACCTCTATGAAATGTACTGCTTGCTGGAGTAGTTGAGTCCACCTTCTGTTACTGTGCTACTGGCCACTGCCAAGTTAATTAAGTGTAATGTTTCAACTGATGGCAAGGAGTTACAAAGGGTTTCTAGATTTGGGTAGAACGATAACACTTATAAAAAAATGTGTCTGTAAAAAGAAAACTTTCACTAAAAAGGCAGGAGAAGCAGTGTGCATACATGGGGAAAAGAAACACTGTCCCATTACTCAAGTAGAATTTGAAATGATGTTGGGAAAGTTATTCAACTCTATTGCAATTCCAGTTTAACCTAGTAGAAAAACAGTTTTCCCACTTTAAAGACTTATGGAGACAGTGGAAGTGAGGTCTGACTTTTAATAAACTATTATACCACAAAAGGGAGTATAATATCAGCAAGAGAGTAACTCTGCAGAAATACTATTACTTAATGTGGAAAAAGATATAGGGAACAACAACTAAAACATTCACTAAAGTGTACAAGACCAATAAAGGTCAAGAAAGCCCTATGGCTATAAAACAGATGGCTATGGATTCAGAGAAAGGAATAACCTACACTAGCTAAAGAGACTCACAAGCATCAATTAATAGAGTAGGAAAGGCAGATACGCAAGAAGTATAAACCCTACAGAGAGGATCAAAACCCCATTTTCTTTGGCACTAAAAAGAACCTGAAATAAATGCCTGATCCGGATTGGCCGGCAAGGGGGGGGGGGGCAGTTTGGATGACTCTTTTTATTACCAGCTTTTCTATTTCTAGAGCTGCTTCTTCCTTTGTGCAGGCGGGATGTCCAGGAGGTGTTTCGGTTGGAGGAGTGGTTTGAGGAATGGAATTGAATAGCCCCATATATGATCTGCAAAACCCAATGATCTGTTGTTATGGACTCCCATTCCATTGGATGTAGCGATAACCGGCCCCTGACTGCCTCCAAGGAGGAGCAGTTGCTGCCTGGGTATGTCCGAGAATGGTTCTCGAGACCTGTAATTTCTTGGACACCCTCTGCCTCTAGGGCTGCATCTATCATAACCTCCTCTGCCTGTAGGGGATGGCGAGTCCTGAGTGTCCCAGGAAAACGCCTGAGACTTCCGGAATCACATGTTCTTAGCTCCTTGCTGATTCCTAGAAAAGGAAAGAAAAGAAGCAGATCCAGACAGCAGACAGTGTCTTCCTCTCCTTCTCACTCTGGACCAAAGTAACGCATATTGACTTCACAAACAGGGAAGAACCATTGTACGGGGCATTGGTGAATGACGCCCTAAAGAGTTCTGAGAATTGACACAGCCACAGCCAGGTGTGTCGCCTGATGGCAATGCCTGTACCGACAGCCCTAGCGGCTCCTTCAGTAGCATGGGAAAGGAGACGCATGGATGTGTTAGCGAATGACTTCAGAGTGGTCATTCGAGCAGTAAATGTCTTCTTGTCTCCTGCCGACATGGACTCAGGGGTCAACTCAGCGATCTCCCTCATCTGCCATGTAATTCAGCGCTCTTACTGAGAAGGTGGCGGAAAAGTACACCCGCTTCCTGAATTGATCCATTGTCCTTGACTCTCTGTCTGGAGGATGGACCGAAGAGCTCTCCTGAGTGAGCTCTTTTTTAGTGGCATCTACCACCACCATAGCATCAACTGGGGATCCTTTGTTCCAATACATCTTATCCTAAGGGGGGTTAAGAACTTTGTCCAGTCACTTTGGGATGGGCTCCACCGTGTCTGGTTCCTTCCATGCACAAGATGTTATAAGATCCACTAAGGGATCAGTGGGAGGTGACATCCAGGAAGTAGATGGGCCTGCATCGAATGCCTCTAGGAACACCGACTCATCCAGGGTTGGTTTTTGGGCAGACCACCTCCCCCTTTGGTGGAGTTCCATGATGTCTCCAAAGGAGACATCCCCAGGGGGTGACCGGGGAGAACCTTCCCCTTCCTCCAAATCAGTGTCTTCGGAAAGGGACTCAGGTGGGGAGTCCAAGTGCCTCCTTTTGCCTGTTTGCAAGGGATCTCCTCAGTGGGAATCTCTGGTGAGGACTCGCAAATGTCCTGCTACTCCCAAGTGGGGGCTTCCTGAGGCAAACTGGTGGCAGGCTGTCCCTGTGATGGCAGGATGGTTGGGACCATACCCAAAACAGAGAAAGTCGGGGAAAAGTCCAAGGATGAGATGGTCAAGGGTCTCAACGACACCGAGAGAACCGATGAAATTTAACAGAAAATAATAGACTTAGCGCCTCGGCCACAACAGCCTTCAATGAGTACAAAAATTTAGTGAAAAACACACTCCCATATATATAGTGAGTAATTAATCAATTAGACACAATTAAAAACATAATGAAACTCTTAGTCCCGAAATTTAAATTGAACAACACTAAATAGCAACTCCATTTGCGCATAAGAAATACAAATTTACATATCAAGTTTACTTTATTGATTGAGAGGGGTGTACGTTTAGGTTATTTTTGTAAAAAAAGATCTTGACACTAAATTTAATGTGGAGAGTTGTCATTTAGCTACTTTCTATTGTCTTCCCAAGCTTCATAAAAATTTGACTAATCCTCCAGGTCGCCCTATTGTTTCTGCTGTTAACAATTTTCTTCAGAATATTGGTATTGTCATACATAGTTATTTATTATCTTTTGTAGAAAAAATTGATCCTTATATTAAAGATTCTTTTGATTTCATTGAAAATATATCCCAAATATCATGGACAGAAAATATGTTTTGGGTTAGTTTGGATGTTGTTAGTTTATATACAAACATTAGTCATAATGATGGAATACAAGCATTATTTCTTGGGAGATAGTCCTATTTCACATTACATTATTGATTTAAGTTATTTTTGTTTATTGAATAATTTTTTTAGTTTTAATGAAGTGATTTATCACCAGTTAAAGGGACCTTTTGCCCCCATGTATGCCAATCTGTTTATGGCTAAATTTGAGTTGGAATCTATTTATACAAATACATTTGTGCAACAAAATAAGAAGTTATGTACCTACCATAACGTTCCATGTTAGTTGTCTTCTCTCGCCTTCTTTCTTGCTGGATGGGTTCGGAGCCGATCCTCAGCTCTGACTCGGCACTTACTAAGCTCGAGAGCTAATTTTACCAGCTCGAGGCAACCCTATATCCCATGATGCAAGGCGGAGACTACCCAGATCTCGTTTGGTAGCTAAGGAAATTATGGAATATATTCTTCCAACTGTAGAGGAGGAAGAAAAATGTAACAATACTAAAAATGACAATCATAATCATCATAATCCTCTGAAAGGGATCAACCTAATCTAGTGACACTAGAAGCTGATTAGCTAGAAAAAGGATAAAACCTCTTAAGAGAAGAGGCATAATCTTCTCGGTCTGACCAGGCTAGGGGGATGGAGGGCAGGACGCAAGAAAGAAGGCGAGAGAAGACAACTAACATGGGACGTTATGGTAGGTACATAACTTCTTAATGTTAAGTTGTCAATCTCGCCTTCATTCTTGCTGGATGGGACCAAGGCCCCTAGCACCTCTATCCTGGGTGGCTCAATGGAACAGACTCTTGAGAACGGTGGAACCAAAATTCGCTCTGTCTCTGGAGGCCAAATCTAATTTGTAATGTGAAACAAAGGTATGAGGAGAGGCCCATGTGGCTGCTGCACAAATAGTGTCTATTGGAAGTCTAGCCTGAAAAGCTGTAGATGTAGCTAGAGCTCTGGTAGAATGGGCTTTTGGCCTAGAAATCAACTCTTTGCCTCTGAGCTGATAAATGTAAGTAATCACAGAAGACAGCCATCTAGATAAAGTCACCTTGGAAACTGGAAGGCCTTTCCTGTTCTCTGCATAGGATAGAAACAGTTGATCAGATTTCCTAAAATGTTTAGTTTTGTCTAGATAATATCTGAGTTGGCGGTGAACATCAAGACAATGTAATTTTTGTTCCGCTCTATCAGAATAATTTGGGAAAAAAACTGAAAGATCAATGGATTGATTTAAGTTCCTCTGCGATGCCACTTTGGGTAAGAAAGACGGATTAGTCCTTAGAGATACCCTGTCTTTGTGGAAGATTAAGTAGGGAGGACGAATGCAGAGAGCATGAAGCTCAGATACTCTCCTGGCAGAAGTAATGGCGACTAGAAAGAGTGTCTTCCAAGAAAGAAATTTCAATGAACAGGCAGCCGCAGGTTCGAAAGGGGGAAGAATCAAGGATGTTAAAATTAAATTTAGATCCCACTGTGGTGGGGGGTCTCTAATCAGAGGTTTAAGTAAAAAGATACCTCGAAGGAATGCCTTGCAAAGTTTATGTGACATAATGTTGTGGTCCAAAAAGCCTATATGAAAATTCGAAATGGCTGCCAGCTGAACTTTTACTGTGGAGGAAGAGGATCCTGAATGAAAAATCTCAGCTAGGAAGTCCAAGACCGAATGAATCGGAGCAGTATAGGGGTCTATATTCCTAGCTTTTGCCCAGAAGGAGAAACGTTGCCATTTACTAGTGTAAATCCTTCTGGTAGAAGATTTAAGGGAAGCTACTATGAATTCTCGGACGGGATTAGAAATCACGGGAAGCCTGGCTAAGGATGGAAGTGGAGCAACCAAGCAGTGAGGTTGAGAGAAGGTATGGATTGGTGCAGCTGCCCCGACTGGTGGGTCAGAAGATCTGGAACCGGGTCCAGATGCCATGGCTGTACCAAGAGATAACGATGTAGGAACGGAAACCATATCTGTCGAGACCAATAAGGGGCAATGAGAATCAACTTGGCTCTCAAGGCGGTTGCTTTCTGAATTACTTCAGGTATCAGAGGAAAGGGGGGAAAGGCATAAAGAAGTCCCCGGGGCCAATCTTGGGTTAGAGCGTCTCTGGGGGGATGGCCTGGAAGGGGGAAGAGAAAGAAGAAGTCTGGGCATTTGCTGTTTTGAGGTGTAGCAAAAAGGTTGCAGCAAGGAAGGCCCCACTCCTGAAAAATCTCTTCCGTCACTGATTGTTTGAGAGACCACTCGTGAGGCATGAGAATAGCTCTGCTCAACCTGTCCGCTATGATGATGGATTTCCCGGGGATATGCGTTCTCAGAAACCGCTGAGAAGAGATTGCCCACTGCCAAAGTCTGAGAGCCTCTCGACACAGTGGATAGGACTTGGTTCGGCCCTGTTTGTTGATATACCACACTACGGACATATTGTCCGTTTGGACTGCAATAGTTCCCAGGGGAAGAGAGTCGTTGAGGGCTTGCAACGTTAAAAGCACTGCTCTCATCTCTAGGACATTTATGTGCAGGTGGTATTCGAAAGGTTGCCAAGTGCCATGGACCATCCTGCCCTGATAATGCCCCCCCCACCCGATCAGGGAGGTGTCTGATGTAACCGTGGCGACTGGGGCAGGAGGAACAAAGGGTCTGCCCTGATGGACTTGAGGGGACGATATCCACCAGGTCAGATGCCTTTTGCAAGTTGGAGTTATTGTGATCCTGTGACGCATGGGAAGTTGTTGAAAGGACCATTGGGTGAATAGCATCCATTGTAGAAGACGCATGTAAAAGCGGGCAAAGGGAAGAAGTGTTATGGCGGCCGCCATAAGACCCAATACTTTCAGAGCAAATCTGGCCTGAATTTTGTTGCTGAGAAGAATCACCTGGACGTGACTTTGAATGTCCAAGATCCTTTGGTCTATTAACTTTGCTGAAAGTTGTACGGTGTCCAATTTTGCGCCTATAAAAGTAATAGATTGACAAGGCAGATTTTTCGAAATTTATAGAAATCCCTAGCCCTTTGCAAATGTGAATGGTGTAATTTCTGGCTAGGAGAAGTTGATGCCTGGTGGTGGCAGTGAGGAGCCAGTCGTCTAGATATGGAAACACCTGGAATCCTTGGCGTCTCAGGTGAGCCGTAACCGCTGCCATACATTTGGTGAACACTCTGGGGGCTGTAGTGAGTCCAAAGGGCAGGGCCCTGAATTGGAAGTGACTGATCCCCAGCCGAAAGTGGAGAAATCTTCTGGAGTGCCTGTGAATTTTTATGTGATAGTACGCATCCTGAAGATCTACTGAGCACATCCAATTGTCCTTGCCCAGAAAGGGTAGAATGGACTGAAGCGTGACCATCCGGAATCTTGTTTTCTTTACAAACTTGTTTAGTTTGCTCAGATCTAATATTGGTCTCCAGTCCCCTGTCTTTTTTGGTACTAAAAAGAACCTTGAGTAGATTCCAGATCCTATTTGGTCTGCTGGGACTGGCTGGATGGCTCTTTTTGCTAGCAGTTTTGATATCTCTGATACTGCTAGTTCCCTTAGACCGGGTGGAACGTCTGGAAGGGTTCCCTTTTGCTGAATTGGGGTTTGAATAAAGGGAATTTTGTAACCCTCGGATATAATCGACTGTACCCATTTGTCTTGAGAAAGGGAAAGCCAGGCTATTGGGTACAGCGATAATCTTCCCCCGAAGGTGGACAATCGGGCAACATCTCAGGGATGCTGGAAGGTTTTGTCAGAAAGAGGCTCTCTGCTACCCTGATTCTGCGGACCCCCTCTGCCCCTAGGGCGGCGTCTGTTGTTGTTACCCCCTCTGCCTCTGGGGGTATACTGACCTTGTGCGTCAGGCGTGACTCCTTGAGATTTGCGGAACCACATTTTCCCTCCCTTCTGACCTTTTGGGTAAGGTCTTGAAGGGGTGGAGAAACGGACTCCTACGGCAGAAACAGTCTTGCCATCTTGTTCGCATCTAGTCAAAGTGTCTTTCACTTGAGGTCCGAACAAGGTCGAGCCATCAAAAGGGGAGTTTGTGAAGGACGCCTTGAAGGGGTGTGCAAAATTACAAAGCCGCATCCAGGACTGACGCCTTAAAGCCACTCCTGTGCCTGCAGCCCTACTCGCTCCCTCGGCTGCATAAGAAATGAGCTGCATGGAGGAGTTAACAATGGAGTTTAGGATTCCTAGCTGTGAGCTAATCTTATCCAGAGACCCAGCAGCTGACGGATCCTGTAAAACTTCTCCCAACTCTTTAAGAACATCTCTTTGAAGGCGGGTGAAGTGACACAAGTAGTTCAGCGATCGCATGGCAAAGGTCGCTGAAGAAAAAATCCGCTTGCCGTACCTGTCCATAGTCCTAGAATCCTTGTTAGGAGGATGGACAGGTACTGAAGGATCAGCTAGTTCCTTCTTGGTGGCTGCAGCCACCACCATGGCATCAACCAGGACACCTTTTGTCAAATATTGCCTATCAGGTGGGGCCGTAATGAATTTAGAAGGCCTCCTAGGAATAGGTTCCACCGAATCTGGGGCCATCCACGCCTTCCGAGCCACCACGTCCATAAGAGGGTCGAAAGGCGGAGACACCCAGGAGGTGGAGGGGCGAGATCCGAACGCCTCCAGGTATACTGACTCATCCTCGGAAGGATTAAGGGAGGGCCAGTTCCCCCTCTGCTTAAGGATTTCAAGGATGTCTGAGAAAGAGACATCCTCAGAGGAGGACCTTGGGGATCCCTCCGACTCATCCAAGTCAGTATCAGATGTAATAGACTCGGGGGAGTCTAGATGTTTCCTCTTACATGTCCTCTTATGCGGAGGTTCACCTGATGGATCAGGAGAAGCCTCGGAAGAGGAAGATATTCCCAATGGGGAAACCTGAGGCGTTGGATCTCTGGGTCCGGGAGCAAGAGAGTGGGAAGAGACGTCAGCAGGCACTGTAGTGGGAGGATCTGATGGAACTGACCGTTGACTACGCCCAGGGGCTAGTACACTCCTCATCACCTCGAAGGCTCCCCCATCAGAGAGACCAGAAGGTTCCCGCTCCGAAGAGATAGGAACTCCAGGCCTCACCGAGAGGGAAGGCTCCGAGGCAGATGTTGGGGCTGAGCTCACCAACGCTGAAGCCCCGAGGGAGAGAACGGGGTCGGACAAGGGTCCGATGCCACTCGCCCCCTCGGAGCCGACGAGAGAGACCAGACACCCGGATCCCTCCAATGAAAGCCTCAAGGAGGAAATCGGAGTGGAGGATGACGGAGCCGAAAGGGGTGGTATTGGCTCCGAAGCTACAACAGTCACGGCTCCGAGGAGCTCCGGCTCCGAATTCTGTAAGAGAGTCGAAGGAGGAATGTTAGCTGGATGTGAGATAGCTACCGTCTGTTGAGACGGGCTATGGAGCATTTGGGCCAATGCCTGAGACTTTAATAGTCTACTCACCACTCTCTCGAGGTCGTGATCAGACAGTCTGGACGACCGAGAAGAATGGCTCCGATGGCTCCGCTCCGAGAGCAAGGGTGATCTTGGAGCCGAACGTATCGATTCCATTGAGGGGGATCGAGATCTCTTTTTAGAGATAGGTGGAGCCGAAGGAGCCGAGGATACGTCGTCTCCAGCCGGAGCCGACACTGAGTGTCTAGATCTGGCAGTATCGGCGCCGGATGGAGCCGATACTGTGACTTCTAAAATGAAAGGATCGGCTCCGGCCGGAGCCGATCTCGACACTGAAGAAGCAGAACCAGTAGCCGACGGCTTGGGACTTGCAGCCGAAGGCTTGACAGGTTTCGAGGGCTTCCCCGGAGCCGACTTAGTCGGGAGCTCTCAGGCTTTAATAAGCCCCTCAATATTAATTTATTTCTGCGCTCCTGCAGGACTCTTGGGCTGAAGGCATGACAGATAGCACAAGAGTCCTGCAGGTGCAGAGGTCCCAGGCAGTAAACACAAGAAGTGTGACCGTCTGTCAGAGACATCTTCTGACAGCACAAGTCACACTTCTTGAAGCCTGAGACCTTTGTGTCCTTCGACATAGCTGTGTCGAGGAAACACAAGTGACAAAGAAAAAACAGACACACACACACAAATAACACCCAATCCAATAACTCTAAACTAAACAGGGATACAACAGAGTCAAACACACACAGAATCCCTGACAGGAAAAATTAGGAAAGGGGAAGGCCTAAGGCCTAACCTAGGGAAGGGGATAAATAACCCGAAAAAAAGGGAACACTAACGGGAATAGGGTTAAAATAAACGTTAAGGTTCACAAAACAACTAAGGTTATAAAATTTAAAGGGGATGAGACTAAAAGTCTTAATATGAAGAAAACTTACCTAGAGCTGGTAAAAGAGGCACCTCGTAAGCGAAGCGGCAAACGAGATCTGGGTAGTCTCCGCCTTGCATCATGGGATATAGGGTTGCCTCGAGCTGGTAAAATTAGCTCTCGAGCTTAGTAAGTGCCGAGTCGGAGCCGAGGATCGGCTCCGAACCCATCTAGCAAGAATGAAGGCGAGATTGACAACTTAACATCGTTTTGTTTTATTTTCGTTATATTGGTGATTTGATTTTTCTGTGCAAGGGGGGATCAAATTTGGTACCCACCTTTGTTTCAGAAATTAATAATAATAAATATAATATTAAATTTGATGGTTTACAGGTTGGAAGTAAAGTGAATTTTTTAGACATTTGTTTGTCAGGAGACAAGGATGGACTAATTTCTACCACTGTCCATCGAAAATTTGGAGATGGTAATCAATATTTATTTGGGACTAGTTGCCATCCACCTCATACGTTGAAATCTTTACCCTATGGGGAAATTATTCGATTATCGAGACTGTAATGATGGTCTTGATTTGGAGAAACAGATTAATAAATCAATAAATATGTTTTTACAAGAGGTTATAATATAGGCTTAATTTGTGAATCAACTGATAAATTAATTCTCAATTTAGATGGGGAAGTGGACAACAGAAATTATAATTACAACATAGAAGTTGGGAGATTTAACTCTAGAACCACGACATCTAGGAGGGTAGCTAAACAACCACAACAAAAAATCTTTTTTTTGCTACTTTTCATCTTTTAAGTGATAAAATTTGGGATCTTATTAAATATTATTGGAAATTTTTGTTACAAGATGAATTGATAGCTAAACTTATTCCTAATGTTCCCTATGTTGCTTATAAGAGAGGACAAAATTTAGGGGACAAATTAGTTAAAACATATTATGTCTCTCCAGCAAGTAAATTAGGTCTTTCATTGTCTATTTGTGTGACTATACCATGTCATAAATGTAATGTATGTCCTTATATTAAACTTTATTTTTCTAGAATAAATGGGAAGATATTTAGACCACATAATTGCTTTTCATGCTATACACCGGGTGTGATTTACTGCCTTAAGTGCCCCTGTAACCTATTCTATATTGGGGAAACAAAAAGGAAATTTAGAACTAGGTCACAGGAACATATTCAGGATATTAAAAGGGGAACGACAGAGAGTCCCATGGCACTGCACTTTATGGAGAAACATAGCTGTAACGCTAAATTATTACAGGGTACTATTTTAGAACAAGTGTTTATTAAGAAGGGGGATGATAAATTACTTAAAAATATTTTACTGTATAAGGAAACTGTTTTTATATTAAAATTTAATACATTAGCACCAATGGGTTTAAACAAAGAAGTAAACTGAAGTAAACTGGAGATGTTTGCTTTAGTTTCTACTTTTATTCATGTATTGCATTTTTATGTATTTGATATGCGCAAATGAAGTTGCTATTCAGTGTTGTTCACTTCAAATTTCAGGAATAAGAGAGTTTAATTATGTTTTTAATTGTGTCTAATTGATTAATTACTCACTATATATATGGGAGTGTGTTTTTCACTAAATTTTTGTACTCGTTGAAGGCTGTTGTGGCCGAGGCGCTAAGTCTATTATTTTCTACTAAATTTCATCAGTGTGGAATTCGCGCTGTTTTTTGAATAATTTTTGGTCTCTTCTAGACTATTTGTTGGTTGTTTTTGGACACCGAGAGAACTCTCTCCACTATGTCAAAGGCCAAAGGAGAATGGACATCCTGAGAAGTGGCAGTAGGAGCCGTCCCCCACTGACCCGATGGGGGAGTCAGAGCTGAGACTCCAGCAGCTGAGATGCCGAGGGGAACACTGAACTCTAACACATTCGGATCCGAAAGCAAACCCTCAGATCAGACATCGAGGCTGTGGCTCCGAGAGCACGGATATGACCCAGTCAGATCCAACACGCTCAAGGCAATGGTCAACATCACGGTACAAGGTACCATCAGCGCAGACCCCTCGACCACGAGGATCCTCAGATCCAAGGGTTCCGAAAGCAAAGGTCAGATCAGAGAAGGAGTAATTGGGGTAAAGAAGGATTGTGAGCTCCCAGCTCCGGATGGAGAGGGGACAGGCAAGACTCCCATCTGGATTTGGGTGCGGATGACCTTCCGTATCATCCTATCTATCCCTGGTTCGCTAAGGCTCCAGGTGGAGCGGAAGGAGGAGGCTACCGACACCGGTCTGGAGTGCCAATGAGGGGAAGCCTGAATGGGAGACTGGATCTGGGACTCTTCTATCTCAGGGGAAAACCTGGGAGAATGGAGCCGGGGAGATCTTGGTCTGGTTTTTGGTTGAGGCCCTGCTGGAGCCAAGCGGTCAAGCGACCACATCTTAGGCCTATATTTTTTCAGCTTCTCCCCTTCCCCGGGCCTCCTGGTGGGAATTTGAGTCCCAGTGGCCGAGAAAGGGGAAGAAGCTGAAGCCAATTCAAAAGCCAGGGGTGCGGGGTCTACCATCCCCAAGGAGGGAAGTAAGCCCTTCAAAATAAGCTTCTCTCTCATACACTTGAGTGCCTGTGGGTTAAATCCTGCACAGATAAGACAGGAGGTAAGCAAATGAGCAGCCCCCAGATATACCATGCACAGAGTGTGGCCATCAGCTGGGGAGAGCTTATGGCGACTTTCTGTGCACTTCCTAAAACCTGGTTTTGGGATATCAGTCATACTCCCAAGACAGGCACTCTCACACACTCTCACACTCTCACACTTCCCAACGACCTAAAGCAGGATGGGGAGGTAAAGATAGAGTTAGAAAGATTAGAGACAGAGAAAAAGACCCAAAAATGACACACTTATCCAGAAAAAATGATCAGAGCTCAGACCACGATGCTTACTGTTTCAGCAGCAAACAAGATCCGAAAGGAGGAAGGGGACATGGGGCATTGTGGGTAAGGGGAGGAGCTTGGAGCTTGGATCAGATGCTAGTTATGCGGACAAGTCGGATCCGATACGGATCTGTAACCCACAGGGTGAAGACCAAATGAAGTCAACTACTTCAGATCATTTGATGCCCCTGTCTGTCATCAAAGTGCCATTTGATTATATTGCCATGGGCACCACTGGGTCACTGGTAAAATCAGACAATTGGTTCCAGTACATTCTAGTTATTGCAGATTATGCTACCAAGTATCCTGAGACTACCAAGTATCCTGAGACTATCTTCCAAAGTAAATTTAAATCCATGTCCAGGTAATTAATCTTGTTATTGACCAGGAGACTATCTTCACGTCTATAATAATGCATCAACTAAGCCAGTGTTTTAAGGTATAGCAACTAAAAACCTCAGTCTGCTTCCACTAGATGGCTGGATTAATGGAACATTTTAACTAACTGCTAAAGCCCATGCTGAAACATCTCGCCGATTAAGATGGCAAACAATTCAGGCAACCTTATACTACACCTCTTGTTTGCGATTGCTGAAGTACCACAGGCCTTGACATTGTTCAGTTCCTTCAAATTGCTGTATAACAAGTATCCTTGCAGCCTACTGGACATTGTCAGAACAAAACAAAAATCATTCTAAGAATGCTATGCCAACTATACTACATTAAAAGACATATTAAAGGTGGTGATTTACATTGGGTGAGAGCATACAATTCAAGCTCTGGCTGTACAACAAAGGCCATACATTAGAGAAGCTAGAACGACAATGTTTACAGTTGAAGAATAAATATTAGTTTTAGTTCCACCAGCGGACACAAAATAGTGGAAACATTTAATACCAGTAACAATAAGGTTCAGACTGGCAAATAAAACCAGAGCAAATATAGCATATCAACATTCTAAAACCTAGGGGAAGGTGCAGACCTTTGCAGTCAGCCTATCAGATGAAATTAATTAAGTAAGTCAAGAGAGTAAATCAGCCTCTATGCCGGCATTGCAGGTGGATCAATGAATTAAGTCGAAAGAGTAAATCAATCTCTATACCTGCATTGCAGGTGGATAGCACATTGTCCAGGTGACAAAGACAAGAAGTAAATGATCTTATGTGAAGGAATAAAAATGTATTTTCTGAATTACCTGACAGAGGAAGCCAAAGTTAAAACCACATAGAAACAATATCTGGAAAAAATATTAACTTGAAACCATACTGTACCCCCAAGTCAGAGAGATAGGCTGTACATGAAGAATAAGAAATGTGTTAAAATGGGGTTAATAGAGGAGTTGAAGACCAAATGGAACAGTCCCACAACCTTATTCATGAAGACTGATAGGACCATTATATTCTATAATGAATTCAGGAAGCAGAACAGCATCTCTTATGTAAAGGCATTACCCAATGCCTAGGAAGGTCAAATGAAATACAGAGGTATAGAAAGCAAGGCTGTTGACTACACTCAATCTGTCAGAGATATTGGCAGATTCCCTTAATACCTGAAAGCCTGAGAGAAAAAAAGCCTTTTCCTTCACTGGCAGCTTGTTTCAGGGCATTGTTCTCCCCTTCAGGTTGCACATTGCTCCTGCAGCTTTTCATCTCATGGCAAATATGCTACTGTTTACTTGGGTGATGTATCAATCACAATGAAAAGACAGGGGCTCCACTTGGTTATAGTACAGGGTATTCTAAATGCATTAACAGAGGCCAAATTAACTGTTAGTACTGCTAAAAGCAGGCCAGGTATGACCAAAGAAAAATAGCTGGGGAATGTGATATGGTAAAACCTCAAAAGTGATGCTATAGGCAATAAAAAAAAAAAAAATCACTTCCAAGTACAGAAAAAAAAAAAAAAAAAAAAGTTCAGAGGTTCATAAGTGTTAACTAGGCTAATGACCACAAGGGCCCTTTTACGCCTAGCCATGCATCCCAAATTTCTGACAAGTGCTGATACTCTTGGTAAGTGTATGCAGAGGCTTGGGAGATGAAACATTTCCAAGCTAGGGCCTGGAAGATGAACCATTTACAGATTACCTGTGTCCATTAGAGACATAGGTGCCAAACCAGGGAAGAATTTCCCATTCCCTGTCTAAATGTCCAGATTGAATGTGAATTGGGTTGGGGGGGAACTCTGCTTCACATGGATGGGGAGCTTGTTCCAGAGACTGGATAATCTCTGGAATACATACCTGTCTCTCCCGCAGGTTCTACTTATATCACAGGCAAGGCTCAAGTCTTTAGAATGGGTAATTCTGGTGCTATTTGATGGACCTCCTACATATTCACAAAACAGAGTGGGGTCTGACAATACCCTGTATGTCAGGCATAGATCTCCCCTTAAAAGCCTGTAGGAGACAGAATACAGGGATAGAGCCTTGAGACGGACTCCATAGGACATTTTACTTAAGCCCTGTATTCTTTCAGTGAGGAACCACTGTGGACATTCCAGTTGTTGGATATGCTTCATTAGGTGCATACCAAAGGGGGCATTGTACTCAATGATAGGTCTGATGAATGCCAAATAAAGTGGAACACTGACTTCCTTGGACTTAGATGCCATACCTTTGTTTATACGTTGCGCAACACAGAAGGATTTCCTCACCACTGCAGACACATGATGGTCAAAGACTAGATTACTATCTATATATGTCCCTAAGTCCCTGACTACTGGGTCAACTCTAAGGGGTGTGTTGTCAATATGATAGTTACCAGGGGTGGATGACTTCCTGAAGGATACCATTATGCATTTCTTGGCATTTAGTTTTAGTCCATGGCTCTGACACCAGTTGTTTGTCTGTGTCAGCCCCTCCTGAAGAACATTTGTGTCAGTGTGGGATTCAATGACAGTTCCTAATTTGCAATTACCTGCAATTTTAGTCAGACAGAGACCACTGACATTGGCCTTGACTTCAGAGAAGTAAATACCAAAAAGGAGAGGCCCAAGGACTAATTCCTGAGGGACTCCACTTGTGACTGGCCTCTTTGTAGAGGTGGACTCCCCAGTTCTAACTTCCTGAGTTCTGTCTGTAAGCCAATTGGTTATCCACTGGGTGACATATGAGTTTGTACCCAACCTTTTGTGTTTGTCAACAATGCCAGAGTGGGGTACTGTATCAAATGCCTTGGCCAGGTCAAGGTAGGTAGTGTGAACCATTTTGCCCTCATCCATTGCTTTGGTGACCTTCTCAAAGAAGTCAACCAGGTTGAGTAAGCATGATCTGCTCTTGACAAAACCAAACTGGGTTGGGTCCAGTGTCTGGAGGTTTACTATATCACTATTCTATTGATCATTTCCATGATAATTTTTTCTTAGGACTGGCTAGATACTACAGGAAACTTGCGCCTCATTTTGCCATGACAGCCAGTCCCTTAATTGACTTATGGATGGAAAGATACACCCTAAAGATTAGACAGACAGGTAAAGCAGGTAATGCTTTTAAAACTTTGAAGAGAAATTATGCTCCGGTATGGTTCTGGTATCGCCAGCCATTACCAAACCTTTCTTAGTATATATACAGATGCTTCAGACACAAGTCTGAGGACCATGTTGTCACAGATATGGGATGAAGAAAAGCACCCAGTTTGCTATTTAACCTGCATGCTAAGCAGAGATGAAAATAAATACTCAAAAACTGAAAGGGACTGTTTAGCAATAAAAGTGGTTCTCTCTTCTCTAAAATATTACTTGCCATGTAATGAATTCACACTAGTAAGATTATGTCCACCACCTTATGTGGCTTCACAAGTAACAAGATGGTAACATCAAACTTAGATGGTGGTCTCTCTCTCACTTCAACTATGTAATTGTTTTACAGTTAGCTCAACCCACTGCAATGTTGATGGCCCATCCAGTGAGCATAAAACAGAAGGTTTGAAGCTTGGTGTGGTGGTGGTGGTGGGGGGGGGGGTGACTTTAGTAAAATATGATTTTTTCCCCCTACAAGATGCTAAAATAAGTATGACCTTGCCAAGGCATTTGACACCATCCCCCACTCTGGAATCATAGATAAACTTACTAAGCTGGGCATTAATCCCTATATCACCCAATGGGTTGCTAACTGGCTTACTGATAGAACCCACACTGTAAAAGTAGCCGACTCCAAATCCAGCTCCAGACAAGTGACAAGTGGAGTACCTCAGGGTTCACTCCTGGGACTGCTCTTGTTTGGCATCTACTTCTCTGAAGTACAGGCCAACACTAAGGGACTCTGGCTAACAAAGTTCGCAGATGACTGCAAACTGGGAGCCATTATTGAATCCCAAATGATGTGGATACTCTACAAAAGGGCCTTACAGAAACAGATGCTTGGTGCCAGAGCCATAGGCTCAAGCTCAATGCCAAGAAATGTATAGTTATCCCTTTAGGGAAAAAACATGTACCCATGAATTACCATATAGGTGGCAGTACAATAAACACTGAAAGTGTGATAACAGACTTAGGGACACAGGTGGACAGTGGTCTCACCTTCGATAACCACATTGCCACAACAGTCAGGAAATCCTTCTATGCATCACACCTCATCACTAAGGGCTTTTCATTCAGAAAAAAGGACGTCATTGTCCCACTGTACTCATCCCTCATTAGACCCATTATAGAATACAATGTCTCGTTTGGTATGTACCTCTCAAGACATCTGCAACAACTGGAAAGGCCACAGAAATACCTCACTAAAATAATCACAGGCCTAAAGCAGATGCCCTATGCTGACCGCCTTAAAAAACTCCAGCTATACTCTGTTGCATATCGTCTACTCAGAGGCGATCTCTGCTTAACATACAAGGCCATGTCAAACACAGAGCTGTTGGACATGCTACACTTAAAGAAATCCCAATCCCTCAGAGCCACACGCTCCAGGAATCTAAACCTTGCCATCACAATAAACAAAACATGCTGGAGGGATAGGTTCCTGAACCAGAGACTCCCCAGACTCTGGAATAGATTGCCCATACATGTCAAGCAGAGTGCCTCTTTGGCCCTCTTCAAAAGGAACTTTGACGATTGGATGGGAGAAAGGAAATTCACCCCGGGGATCACGTCAGTCGCCCTGCTAGACAGGGGTCCAGGGAAGTAAATAGTGTGGGAAGAAATAGCCAGGGAATTGTTATGGCTAGGCTTGTATAGGCTCTAGGGCTGATAGCCTAGTACCAACCTATGAACCTATGAATAGCTGTACATTAGCAGGAAAAATATAACAAATACTGTATTTCTGTGGACAGGTGATGTATTTTTTTTAAGAAAGGGAATACGACTACAAAAAAAGAAGTTATGTCCTTACCATAACGTTCCATGCGAGTTGTACATCTCGCCTTTTTGTTCTTACACATGGGTTCGGAGCCGATCCCTCGGCTCCGAGTTGGCCGCTTTTCAATCTCAGACTCTCAGAGAAGCTCGAGATCTAGTGTATATCCCATGATGCTCTACTGTAATTCCCCAGATCTAGTATGCTGCAACCAAAGACAGCCTACAGGAAGAAAGAGAACTATAGTGCTTACCTATCTAGGTAGCTATAGGTTTGTAGAAGGAAGAAACAGTCTGTCCAAGAAGACAGGCTGACAAAACTCAACCAATCCACCAAGGCAACCATCTTTCTCAACAGGAGGGGGAAGGTGGGAGGGAATGTAAGAACAAAAAGGCGAGATGAACAACTCACATGGAACGTTATGGTAAGGACATAACTTCTTTATGTGAAGTTGTTCTATCTCGCCGTTTTGTTCTTACACGTGGGTAGCGTCCCAAGCACCCTAATCCTGGGTGGCTCACGGGAGAACATTTCTGATCACAGTGATACCAAAGGAAGCCCTGTCCCTGGAGGTCCTGTCCACTTTGTAATGAGTGATAAACATGTGAGGTTTTGACCACATGGCAGCTGCACAGATGGTATCCAAGGGCAAATGAGTTGCATGAGCTAATGACGTAGAAACAGCTCGGGTAGAATGGGCTTTGACGTTGGTCGGTAATGGCTGGTTAGTGGAGGAATAAATTAATTTAATGCAGTCAGAAAGCCACTTGGATAATGTGATTTTTGATAATGCAGAACCTTTCTTATTCTCTGCGTAAGAGACAAAAGAGTTGATCCAATTGTCTGAAGTCTTTCGTTCTATCCAGGTAGAAACTCAATTATCTGTGTACATCAAGCTTGTGTAACATATGTTCCAGTCTGTTGGTATGGTGTCTAAAGAAGGTTGGAAGCTCAATGGACTGATTTAAGTTAGTTTCTGAGCAGACCTTGGGGAGAAAGGTAGGGTTTGCCCTGAGAGACACCCTATCATGGTGAAAAATCAAATATGGGGGCTTGGAGGATAAGGCTTGAAGTTCGGAGACCCTACGTGCAGATGTAATGGCTACGAGAAATATAGTTTTCCAAGACAGAAACTTTAAGTGACAGGATGAGGCGGGTTCGAGGAGGTAGTGGTCTTAGCAGACATGACCTTCCTCATGGCATCGAAGGCACCAGAATCCCGGTCCGAGAAGTCTGTCGGCTCCGAAGAGGCCGGCAGCTCTCCCCGAGCCAAGACCCCTCGCTCCAATCCAGAGGACGGAGCCGAAGCCACCTGTGCCGAAGCCCCAAGGGGAAGGGTCGGAACTGAAGTATCAGTCCGACTCTCCACCCCAGAGCCAGTGAGGGACTGTCGGCCCCGAGACTCCCTGGTCAGAACAGAGATCAAGGTCGATGGAGCCGAGGGAGGTGGATCAAACCACTGCTCCGAGGGCTCTACCAACATCGGTTCTGTCCGCCCCGGCTCTGAGAGCTCGATTAACTTCAGAGGAGGAGGAGGAGGAGAAGAAATTAGGGCTGGAATTTCAGGCTTCGAAGCAGAGTGGCTCGAAGCGGACAGCATTTTGGCCAGGGCTGGGTTCTCCAACAGCCTCTTATCCAGGTCCACATCAGAAAGCCTCGAAGAATGTGTCGAGGGATGGGTCGAAGGAGCCAAAGATGGTACCGATTGAAGAATTGGAGACTGAGGAGTCTCCAATATTGGATCCACAACTGGGCTCTGAGGTAAAGGATCGATACATGGCTCTGAGGGCTGTGGAGCCGATGAACGAACTATACCAGAGGAGCTCGGAGCCAATGACTTGGGCTCCGAGGACCCCTTGGACGACTTCGACCCCTTCGAATCCTTGGAAGAAAGGTCGGCCTTGTGCAACGTAGCCTGAAATTCAGGCTTCAGGAGTCCCCTATCTATCAGCTTCCTGCGCCTTTCCAAAAGAACCCTGGTGCTAAAGGAGTGGCAGATAGGGTTCTATTCATTTTCAGGAGGTGTGCTCTAACAGTACACGCAGGTGGAGTGGTTGTCTGTAACAGACATTTTTTGACCACACTCACACCTTTTAAATCTTGACTTTTGTTTTTCTGACATCTTAAATATAAATTCAGGTCCCTGAATCTCAATATTAAGCCAAAGAAATAACACAACAGTTATCTAAGTATCTAACTTTTAACTATTATAGTTATTAACTATGAACTAAGCACTCTATAGGATAGATATATGTATGTATATATATCTAAGGTTGTTTAAAGGTGACAGAAGAAAGAAGTGCACACACACACCATCGATTAACTTCAGAGGAGGAGGAGGAGGAGGAGAAGAAATTAGGGCTGGAATTTCAGGCTTCGAAGCAGAGTGGCTCGAAGCGGACAGCATTTTGGCCAGGGCTGGGTTCTCCAACAGCCTCTTATCCAGGTCCACATCAGAAAGCCTTGAAGAATGTGTCGAGGGATGGGTCGAAGGAGCCGAAGATGGTACCGATTGAAGAATTGGAGACTGAGGAGTCTCCAATATCGGATCCACAACTGGGCTCCGAGGTAAAGGATCGATACATGGCTCCGAGGGCAGTGGAGCCGATGAACAAACTGACTTGGGCTCCGAGGACCCCTTGGACGACTTCGACCCCTTCGAATCCTTGGAAGAAAGGTCGGCCTTGTGCAACGTAGCCTGAAATTCAGGCTTCAGGAGTCCCCTATCTATCAGCTTCCTGCGCCTTTCCAAAAGAACCCTGGTGCTAAAGGAGTGGCAGATAGGGTTCTATTCATTTTCAGGAGGTGTGCTCTAACAGTACATGCAGGTGGAGTGGTTGTCTGTAACAGACATTTTTTGACCACACTCACACCTTTTAAATCCTGACTTGTTTTTCTGACATCTTAAATATAAATTCAGGTCCCTGAATCTCAATATTAAGCCAAAGAAATAACACAACAGTTATCTAAGTATCTAACTTTTAACTATTATAGTTATTAACTATGAACTAAGCACTCTATAGGCTAGATATATGTATGTATATATATATATATAAGGTTGTTTAAAGGTGACAGAAGAAAGAAGTGCACACACACACCAGCTGACAGAGCCCTGTCTCGCCCAAACAGATAAGAGAGGCCTAGAAAAACCTTAAAGAGAAAACACTTCAAAAATTTCACTAGATCTAAACGAACTAACTAAACCCTAATACTATAGAAAAATCACATCTATTTTAACCATATAAAGATAAAAATTATCCACAAAATTCTCTATAAATATAGAAAAAATAAGTCACTGGCCTGAGCTTCCTCCGACGAGCTGTAGATCCGTTGCAGTGGCAAACTAGATCTGGGGACTTACAGTAGAGCATCATGGGATATACACTAGGTCTCGAGCTTCTCTGAGAGTCTGAGCTTGAAAAGCGGCCGACTCGGAGCCGAGGGATCGGCTCCGAACCCACTTGTAAGAACAAAACGGCGAAATAGAACTTCACATTATTTCTTTAAGGGAGAAAGAAACCTCTAAGTATCAGGCAGAAAGGATGTCTGGATTCATAAGTTAGTGAGAAGTTGAAGTATGTTCAGAGGGAATTTCTGCCTGGAACAGGGGTTCTAGGTGGTTTATCTAACTAAGGGAGAGATGTTATTCACCCTGTGCTGAATGGAGGAGGGGCATTGACCACAACTCTGATCAGCGATATAGAACAATAAGTATAATAAAGTAGATAAGAGCAATGCTGACAGGCAAAAGACTTCAAAAAACTTAAAAAAGATCGCAAATCACATAGAAACTTCTCACTGTTTAATAGAACAAAAATTCAAATGATTGAGCGCTTTAGCCTTTTATATAACAATAAGTATCCTGTTTTCTTGCTTATTTTTACTAGTTATTACTTATTCTTACCATTTATTACACTTTTCATTGTCTGATGCTTACCTGTTACTGTATTTTATTGCTATAAACTAATCTGCACTGTTGTACTGCAATTGTCTGCCTTACTGGGCCTGTTAAATCACTTTTGTTACTGTCTCACTGTTTGTAAAGCTTTTTTTAGCTAGTTTCACTGTGTGAAAGGTATTAACTGGATTTTTTTTCCATTTGTTAAGCATATGTTTGTTGGTTCTGATTTTCCTGTCAAGGAGTGTATCATATAACTGATTTTTTTGCAGTTAAAAGTATTCTCTAGAGTCTCCTTGCTCCTTTTTCTGTTTAAAACTTTCATTTAGTGTATCACTGCTGTGATAAACATTTCTGTAGTGTTTTTCTGCCTAAAATGGTGTATCTAGTAGCTGTAACATAGTTTCCCACCCTACTGCTGTCTTGTTCTTAAATTTGGTGGCTTTGCAGTTGTCTGACCCTACTGTAAATTTGATCTGGGACACTTCTCTCAGTCCAGTCTCATTAGCTCATTCTACCTAATACAGAGAGAGCATTTGGGTAGGCCAGCCCCCTTAGTTTCTTAATCTTGAATTATTTTCTGTTCCTCCTTTCTCCCTTTCCACTTTACTAACAAAAATAGTATTTGTTTCCTCCTCCTACTCTATTACTTCATCTTGCTTTTTCTGCTACTTGTTGCCTAAAGTGTTCAGTTACATCTTTTCTGCTGCATTTATTACTGCTTGTTTTTGCCTGTTTAAGCTGTAAGTGTTATTCCTAGCCTCTTCAGTTTGGTTTAAGCACTTGGGCTTTAGGCCTACCACTTAGCTCTCCCTGGCCTCTCTCCCTCAGATTCTGACAAATATGGATGGACAATTTCCTATGGTTTCGCCTGCCAGCTTGGTTGATATGGGCATCCTGAGACAGTGTAGCAACTGCCTCATGTACATTGATAACCATCTACTACTACCACCTAGGAAAACAAATTGAGAGAGATGCAATTACATTAAGAACCTGGAGTTCATGCTCTCTCACTCACAAGCCAGTATATCTGGCACGGAGAAGGTTGTCAACACAATCACTACACCTCAAACACCACCCACAACTACACAACACACACCCATATATGAGGAGGTTCTCAACAAAAACAAAGGAAATCTTAGAGGCAAAAACACACACAAGCTCCACAACCCTCCACACCACATACCATGCACATTCCACACACCTGTGTCTTGCAACCACTAAGGCCTAACCATAAACCCAACATATTAGTCATAGGAGACTCCATTGTAAGACACACACATGTGCTTCTCACCAGGCTGGATAAAGAGAAAGTCACTGTTAGTTGTTTGTCAGGTACCAGAATCTGCCATATCACACACGCACTCAAGTCTCTCAACAATAGGTACTGTTATGACTCTCTCATAGTCCATGTTGGCGTGAATGACTTGAGACGTACCTCCCTGGACTATATGAAGACAGACATGATTGAGCTCACTGAATATGTGTCCCAGGCAAGTATGACCCTAGCCTTAAGCAGCATTCTACCATCAGCCAGAATGATGCCTCAATGCAAATAGAAAATGATTGACTAACAATTGGCTTAGTTTTACTGACAGCCTGGGAAGATATAACACAACTACCAAATAAAATACAAGAAAAGCGCCACAATTCAAACCAACTGAAAACCAAAGATATGTAGTGAACGCTCATATCTGGCTATGAACTCCACCCTGGGCAATAAAGACCAATCCAGAACTAAACAAATAATAACTTTATTTAGATTTAGCACTTTTGTCCACAAAGCCCGTGGACTTCATCAGAATCCATTCCAGTATCTAAACATGAAACTGCACTCATTGCAAGCATTCTTAACGCTGGAATATGCTGACATTTGCGCAGTCACAGAAACTTGGTTCAAAGCTGCAGAAAGCACCCCAGCCTTACCTGGTTATTCATCCTATCATACATTCAGACCCCAAACTGTGGTGGTGGAGTGTCAATATATAAAGACACACATACCACCAGGCTGGTCAAACAGTATGACGCATAGGAGACACTCCAGGTGCAGTTAACTGTTGACAAGACCCCTATTCAAATCATAGCCAGCTACAGGCCCCCAGGTTTGACTCAAGATGTCCACTCCACCTATCTGGATCTCTTCAAATCTATAAAGATTCAGCCCTTTATTCTGATCCTGGGTAACTTTAAATACCCAACCATAGACTGGAAAACCTACTCATGCCAGAGCACAGATGCCCAGAGATTCCTCAATTTTATCAGTGTAAATACCTTGGAACAGCTAGTCGATACCCCAAGAGGTGATAATATCTTGGACTTGGTATTAATCAACATGAGTAACCACTGCAGCACCCCTACAGTATCATCCTCTCTGGTAAGATCCGATCATAGAGCGGTCACTTTCAAAGTCACTGTCTCCCCTGACCCCCCCCCCCCCCAGCTAGGGTCAAACAAAAAAATTTCTCCAAAGCTGATTACAACCTCCTGAGGGATGGTATAAACATCTTCACAGCCCCCTCCCCCTCTGTAGGAACTGGCAGCAATGTCCAAATCTACACCAAAGTACTATACAAGCATTTATATAGATGCATGGAATCAGAAATAACTGACAGCACAAAATCATCCTCCACAAGGAAGAATAAACCTGTTTAGTGGACATTTGCAATAAATAAACTATATAACAAAAGGAAAAATTTGCTGTCCAGGACCAAGAAGGAGCAGGTGCCCAATTGGAAGCAATCTCTCCTCAGTCTGAACAAGCAAATAAGAGCACTAGTGAAATCATCTAAAAGCCAACTTCAAGTCAAAATTGGCCAGATCTACTAGAGACAATTTTTAGGCCTTCTTCAGATATGTCTGCAGTCTCAAAGGAAGCACTCAGATCTGTTCAGGTCTGGTGGTCAAGGACACCACATACACAAATGTTGTAGATATAGCAAACCTACTGGCTGACAGATTTAGTGAAATCTTCACCCCTTTGTCCCCCCAACAGTAAATTAAGACATCCTCAGTACCTGACCCCTTCCCCTTATCTCTAGGGAGCAGGTCATCACTGCCCTCTCAAAGGCAAAAAATACAGCCTCCATGGGACCTGATAACATCCCAGGCTGCATCCTATATGATCTCTTTGCAGCACCATTAGGCACCCTAGTCAATCACAGCCTGAGTACCGGCTTTGTCCCAGCAGAGTGGAGGACAGCCACTGTTATCCCTGGACACAAAGGTGGAGCGTCCACTGATCTGGGAAATTACAGACCCATCAGCCTAACTAGCCTGATCTGCAAGACCATGGAATGGATTATCATGGACCTCATTAACGGGGACATTGGCAACTCCAAACATTCAACCCCACATAGTTTGGCTTTGTCAAGGGGAGGTCATGTCTGTTAAATCCGGACGACTTCTTTGAAACAGTCACTAAAGCCATGGACGAGGGGAAGACGGTGAGCACTACCTACCTTGACCTGGCCAAAGCCTTTGACACTATTCCCTACTTGGGCATAATACATAAACTCTCTCAACTAGCCATCACTCTAAGTTACCAGATGGGTAGCAAACTGGCTCACTGATAGAACCCACTTAATCAAAATAGGGGAAGCCACCTCAAGCAGTAGACCTTAACAAGCAGCATACCCCAGGGATCGATCTTGGGGCCTCTGTTATTTGGGATATACTTTTCTGAGGTGCAGGCCAAAACCAGTGAGCTATGGCTGACCAAGTTTGCAGATGACTGCAAGCTGAGCGCAGTTATCAATTCCCCAAGTGATATGGATGCCCTCCAAGATGGTCTCACCCAAACAAATGACTGGTGCCAGAAACATGGCTTCAAGCTGAATGCCAAAAAATACATCATCATCATCCCCTTTGGGGAAGAGTGATGTCCCCACATATTACCACATTAATAACACTGTCCTAAGCATGCAATCAGTCGTGAGGGATTTGGGCACCCAGGTTGATAGCAACCTGACTTTGACCACCATGAGGCTTCTGCTGTATAGAAAGCTTTCTACATGGTCCACATCATAAGTAAGGGTATCACATCCAGTGACAAGGACCCTCGCAAAACACATGCAGCAGCTGGAGAGACCACAGAGGTTCCTCACCAGGAGAATTCAGGGCCTCAAACATCTAGCCTACACAGATACGCTAAAAGCTCTGTCCCTCTAATCAGTTTCATACAGACTCCTCAGAAATGACCTCTGTCTGGCATAGAAAGCAATCTCACCCCACCTTGATGGGACTGCTGCATATCTGCAAGTCAAGCTCCACTTGAGTAACCTGCACGTGCGACCTCAACCTGGTCTATGACATCAATAGAACTTTTTGGTGGGACAGCTTTGTGTCCCAGAGACTCCCCCATCTGTAGAATAGACTCCCTCTCCACGTCAAGCAGAGTACCTCATTATCCATTTTTAAGCGTAACCTGGGTAACTGGCTGGGAAACAGAAAATTCACCTCTCAGATTCCATCTGTGTCCCTGCTGGACAAGGGTTTTGGGCGCTGACTTGTCTAAACATGGGCTAAACTCTTGGCTAAGCTTATAAGGGCCTCAGGGATAATAGCCTAGTAACTTTCTATGATCCTATGACTTTAAAGACTTTGGAGAGCCTGGATATTTTTTAATAATGAATACAAAGTACATAACCTGAAAGGGTCCCGAGACAGCCCAGCATAGGTATGACAGTCACCAAAAAGATTTAGGTTTTTGCTTTCATGAACCAAAAATCTACAATTTTGATTTCCAGTTATTAACCTGTACTGCTTTTCATAAACAGTGTGTTCCAGCTTATATGTTCCACTGTTTATATATCTACATCTGTAATTATATACATATACATACATATGTATGGTATTACACAATGGCTATTGAAAGGCTATTACAATATTGCTTAATGTTGACTTACCATTAATATGATGTTTTAAGTGGTGTATATACAGTAAACAATGTGGTATAGGTGTGTTGATATAGCATACATAGAATGCATTATATTAAGGAATGCAGCAACAGATATTATTCTGAGATACCAGTTGAGAGGATGATAAAAGCAAGGGCTGCAGCCCAAGATGGCAGAGACATGGCCCTCTCATGAAGACACAGTTGTGCAACCAGGTGTAGATACCCCTGCGCATTTTTTTTACAAGAGACTTCCTATGGATATACTATGGAAGATACCAGAACCTTGCTTGTAAAATACTTGATCATAACCATGGACAACCAAGTGCTCAGAAAGAACAAAACCTGGTGGTGGGGAACAGCAACTGAAAAATGTAAGATGTTGATTTTTTTTTTTTTTTTTTTTTGAGAAACATTATTCCTAAATCAAAACTGCACACTTTTTTTCATTTTATTTTGAAAACCTTACGGTAAATAATGTGCATTGAGACTAAAGTACTGTCTCCGATGTGTTTTAAACACTACATTGGGGGTTTTCTACAGGTAAAATTTGCTCTCATAGGTGTATTAGGTTCAATGGCACAAGAGCCTTTACAAGCCTAGTCAACAATACTCAGGATATGACAATTATTATATCTTAATTCGTCAAATATGGGATGGGGTAGTATCAGGATAGTGGGTCTTTGGGTATTGCATCCCTGCATCTGTGACTGCCTCTGTCCATACAGGACATGAGTATCCTCCTGGGAGTGAATTTATGGTTCCCCATACATTTATCCAAATTCTTTTTGAACAGAGTAAGGGAAGGGTTTTGTTTTACGAGAATGGGAAGTTTATTCCACAGACGAGGTAGCATTTGGGATGTGAATCTCTCTCTCCAGTAAGTTCTGTTAGAGTTACAAATAAGGTTCAGGTCAGTGGAACACATAATCCTCATTTAATTTTTCTTATGAATATGTAACATTTTCATCAGGGCTGGATCAGAGAATGCCTTGTACGTCAGGCATAATTCACCTCTCAATAAAAGATATAAGATGCAGTAAAGGGATAGGTCTTTACCCTGTATGCTTTGTATTTTGTAGTGGGAAGCCTCTGGAGCCACTCCAATTGATCTAAGTGCCTGATTAGGTACATGTAGAAGGGAGCATCATACTCTATTATGGGCCTGATGGCAGCTGAGTTCAATGGCACTGTGACTTCCTTTGACCTTGATAGGTTCATAGGTTCATAGGTTCATACTAGGCTATCTGCCCGAGGGCATTTACAAGCCTAGCCCATCGTTTTGTGGCTTACGCCACCCCTTTAGTATGGGGAACTATACCCATTATTTTGCTGTGCCTCTGTCGAGCAGTGACACTGAGGTAATCCCTGGGGTATATCTGCGATCTCCCATCCATTGGTCAAGATTTCTCTTGAACAAGGCCAGCGAGGTGCTCTGCCTCACATGTACTGGGATTTTGTTCCACAGCATAGGGAGTCTTTGGGTGATGAATCTATCCCTCCAGCACGTCCTATTAATAGCCGTGTCAAGGTTTAAGTCTCCCACCCTTGTGGCTCTGATGGATCTAGATTTTTTGAGGTGAAGCATATTCATCAAATCTGGGTTTGACATGGCCTTGTATGTTAGGCAAAGGTCACCTCTGAGCAAGCGGTAAGCGACTGAATAGCGCTGGAGTTCTTTCAGTCGGGCAGCATAGGACAGATTTTTGAGACCCTTTATCCTTTTGGTGAGGAACTTTTGTGGCCTCTCCAGCTGCTGCAAGTGTCGGGTCAGATACATTCCGAATGGGGCATTGTACTCAATCATTGGTCTGATGAGTGATGAGTAAAGGGAGACTATGACCTCCCTTGATCTAGATGAGAATCCCTTCATGATAAGGTGGGCAATGTAGAAGGTCTTCCTAACTACTTTAGCTACATGGGTGTCGAATGACAGACTACTATCAACCTGGGTCCCCAGGTCCCTGATAACTTCTTCTGTGCTCAGTGGATTGCCACCTATTTGGTAGCTAGGGGTAACCTTGTTTTTCCCGAAGGGTATGACTATGCATTTTTGGCATTTAACTTTAGGCCGTGGCTCTGGCACCAGTTATCCGTTTCTGTGAGACCCTTCTGAAGGATATCTGTGTCAGATGTGTTTTCTACTATGGCCCAGTTTGCAGTCATCTGCAAACTTTGTCAGCCATAACCCTCCTGTGTTTGCTTGTACTTGGAAAAGTAGATGCCAAACAAGAGTGGGCCCAGGACTGAGCCCTGTGGGACACCACTTGTGACAGGCTTTGAGTCTGACATGGCGCCAGCAACTCTGACCCTGTGGGTTCTGTCACTCAGCCAGTTTGCAACCCATCTTGTGATGTATAGGTTGACATTTAAGCTGATGAGTTTTTCAATGATACCCGAGTGGGGTATTGTATCGAAGGCCTTAGCCAGATCGAGGTAGGCTGTATGGACTGCCTTTCCCTCATCAATGGCTTTGGTGACTGTTTCAAAAAGTCAACCAAGTTTAAAAGGCATGATCTGCCTTTGACAAAGCCAAACTGGGTTGGATCCAAAGTCTGCAAATTCCTATGTCTTTATTTATGAGGTCCATTATGATCCTCTCCATGGCTTTGCAGATAAGGCTTGTCAAGCTAATGGGCGGTAATTTCCAGGGTCGGTGGAGGCACCGCCTTTGTGAAGTGGTACCACAGTTGCAGTGCGCCACTCCTGGGTGCGTATCCAGAGGTAAGACTTTGATTAAACAGCTGTCCTAGCTGTGGGTTTAATTCCTCATTGAGTTCATGGAGCACACAGCCGGGGACACCATCAGGTCCCATGGATGCTGTGTTTTTGCTTTGGAGAGAGCAGTTCTCACTTGGGCGCTGGAGATGTTTGGGGGCTGCAATCGTTTGGTATAGATATCTCTCCTTTTGGTGAGGAGGGAGGGGAGTTTGCACTGAACCTGTCAGCCAGTATGTTGGCAATGTCTGTAGGATCAGTAATCTTCACATCATTTTGAACTAGCTCTGAGCATATCTGGGAGTTTCCTCCCAGGTTTCTAACATAGCTAAAGAAGGCCTTATGATTGTCTTTTGAGTCTTTAGCTATTTTTCTCTCGAAATTTGCTTTGGATGATTTTATGAGAGCTCTTAGTTTTTTACTTATAGTGATCAAGGGTGTCTTACCTTTTAAGGATTTTGCTCTATCTTGTAGTAGCTTCCTCCTTTTGTTGTAGAGTTTGTTTATGGCTGGGGTCCACCAGACTGGACGCTTGCCTTTGGCACAAAGAGTCTTTGTTTTGCTTGGGATTGCCATATCCATGCAGTCCTGCAGGTGCTGGTAGAAGGCATTTGTAAGTGATTCAGCGGCTTGAGTACTGTTTTCCGCCTCGGGGCCTTAAAGGAGACCACACTAGTCTTTAGAAGTGTGAAGTCGGCTTTTGAGAAGTTCTTTACTGTGGTCTTTTTTATTTCAGGTGGGGGTGGGATGAGGACCTCCAGCGAGATTAGTTTGTGGTCTGATCTCACCAGTGAGGGGTACACCTCCGGTGTTGAACATTGTGCTCCCATGTTCGTGATGATGAGATCAAGTATGTTATCTCCTCTTGTGGGGATGGTGACTAGTTGTTCCATGGCATTTGAGTTTATGTGTTTTATGAATTCCAGGAACTTTTGGGCTAGGGTGTTTGGGCTTGAGTAGTGATCCCAGTCTATATTAGGGTAATTGAAGTCACCTAGTATGATGGTGTTTGGTGATACATTTATCCCCTCTAGTGTTTTCAGGAAGGCCATGTGAGGTTCCTGAGTTTGTGAGGGTGGCCTGTAACATGCTACAATTTGCAGAGCAGTCTTGCCTATGGTTAATTGCACCTGGATGGTCTCCGATGCATCGTGCGTTGCCACCAGTCTTGAGGTGTGGGTGTCCTTGATGAATATGGATACCCCCCCTCCTTTCTTAGTATTGTCCGGATTTTGGGGCGGAGCATGATATGCGGTAAAACCTGATAGCGCTGGGGTGCTCTCAGGAGCCTTGAACCAGGTTTCTGTCACAGCACAGACATCGATGTTCTCCATACTGAGAAGGGCCTCGAGTGCATGCATTTTGAGGTTTAGACTTCTGGCATTGAGCAGCATTACCCTTAGTTTTTTTCCTTTTTTGTGTTCTAGGGTGGTAGGTTTAGAATTTGAGCCTTGCCTAAAAAGGCACTATGGGGTGGCAAGAGCCTTTGCCAATATCCGGAATCCCAGGCGTGACAGGTGCAAGCCGTCCCTTGCGAAGCAGCGTGGCTTGTCCAGCATGTCATCCCAGGCAGACAGACACTGGATCCCCTTTGAATGACACCAGTGTTTAAGCCAATTGTTAAAGCTGATCATCTTATCTCCGTATTGTGGCATCATTCTTGGTGAAGGTAGGATACTGCTCAAGGTCAGGGTCATACCTGCCTGGGCTACATAATCAGAGAGCTCCTCAATGTCTCTTTTCATGTAGTCCAAGGAGGTACGTCTCAGGTCGTTTACACCAGCGTGGACAATGACTGAGTCATATTTGTACCTGCTGTTGAGAGACCTGAGTGCTTGCGTTATGTGGCAGATTCTAGCGCCCGACAGGCAGCTTACTGTGACCTTCTCCTTACTCAGTCTGGTGGCGGGCGTCAGTGTGTCTGACTATGGAGTCACCAATGACTAGTGTGTCTGGCATTGTGTTTGGCCTTAAGGGCTGTGACTGTTTGACACTCTGACTGTGAGGTCTATGTGTTGCAGGTGTTGTGTTCTGAGGTGGTGGTTGTTTGGGTGTCTGCTTTGGTGGCCTCTGCTGTTTTGGTAGATTTTTGATCAGAGCCTCCGAGTATGTCTTTGTGTGTTTATGTGTATGATTTGAGGTTGTAATGGTACTATGTGAGACTGGGTCTATAGTGTGTGTGGTAACCTTCTCCTCCTGACTGGTCTTGCCAGTCCTATGTTGAGAGAGCTCAGCCTCCAGTTTGGCCGTATAGTTGCATCTCTCGCATGTATTTGTGTTTTGCGGGAGGAGGAGAGGGTTGTCTGTGTACATGAGGCAATTGTAACATTGCCTCAATATTCCCAGGTTCACCAGCTGAGCAGGAGAGGACACTAGCAACTGATCCCTCGACATGCTAGAAGGAATAGACAAAAAAAACTTTAAAAAATATTCCGGGGGACGTGGGTGACCGAGAAATGGGGGGTTGCCTTTTTGGGGTACTATCTATGACAAGAGTGCCGTACCTTTACTTATAAGTTGAGCCACACAGGATTTCCTCACTATTGTAACTACCTGGTGGTTAACATTTAGGTTACTATCTATGTTCCTAGGTCCCTCACCACTGGCTCTACTTTTAGAGATATGCAATCAGTATTTTAATGTGCAGGTTACAGCCTACAACTGCACATACATTTGAGGTTAGTTTTCCCACCTGAAAAGAAAGGAATACTTTTTTGTGTTTTGAGTTAACAATCATCCTTTTGTCTCTCAAAAAAGAGAGAGATTTATGAAGGTTAGGTGAAACCAACATGAACATATATCAGTATATGATGGTCCTTCAAGAAAAGAGTGACACTATAGGTAAAACAGATGCTTACCCTCTGGGAATAGCCATTGTGCAAAGCACTCCAAAACCCACCTCAGCACTAATGAAACTCAGAAAAAATGATGACACTGAAGCATATCTTGTTGCTTTTGAGAGGTACGCTACCCAGGAAAATGGTCTCAGTCAGACTGGACACAAGATAAGCACTATATATTGCCAGGGAAGGTAATACCTTTTTTGGACCTTCACAAACTCAAAAGAACCAAAAGCCATACAAATTCCTGAAGGACATTAAACATGATTAAAATAGCTCAAAAGCCTGAGCTAAAACTTCTTTAAACATATGACTAGAACCAGAGGTAAATAGTAAAATCAAAATGATAGATATTTTAGCTGCTGAGAAATTCGAAAGGGCACTCTGTTTTTCAGTGACCATAAGAGTCCTCAAACTGGTTGTGCTAACTGAAAGACAACTAACTAAAAGCATCACTCTTCAGAACTGAGCAATCAAAATCTGTTACCAAAAAGATGTCTGGGAAAACACAAAAAATGTCAAAAATAACTGAAATAATAGGCTTTACATGTGAGAAGAGGGGGGTATACTGTTCACAAATATTTATGTAAATACTGTGTCCTCCAAAAAATGTGATAATGTTGATAATGAAACCATACTGACACAATAAAACACCAGACAGGAAACAGATGGATAAATACTCCACCAAGGTACAATAAAGTCATAAAAATCCACAAAGAAACGGTGAAGTAACCAAGGCACAAAATGTCCTAGTTTAAACACAGTCCAAGAATGAATGAAACGTAGATAAAATCCAAGGTAAATTTATTTACTCAAGTAAGCGCTTTCATGATACACATATCACTTCTTCAGACCTTCAAACAAACACATCCTAGCCAACTATATTTAAACAGTATTCAAACCAATTAAATCAAACCAAGAATCAGGGAATGCTTATTAAATATTAGGAATGGCATTGCCACTAATGCATTAGCCAAACATGTGTCCTATGAGGGCAATGACCAAAACCTTTATGTTCTGAGTTATTGAGAGAATTGTTCCTAATGAGAGAGGCGGTGATATAAGGAACCATAAAGAGATCTCTGAAACTAGGTGGATTATCAGATTAAGAGTTAATAAAGGAAAGGGCCTTAATGATAGAATACCCCTGAAACCAGTTTTGAATAATAGGAGGCTGTTCAAATGAAGTTAAATTATTTTAATGAATGACAGAGAAACACATCAAATATATATATTTTAATTGATGCATTTATGTCACAATGTTCATTATGTATTTATATGTGAAATGTTTTTCTAGTATGACTTTGTATATATTGCAGAATGACTGGCTTTACTTTAAGTATTAATTGGTTTGATTTAATTGGTTTGAATACTGTTTAAATATAGTTGGCTAGGATGTGTTTGTTTGAAGGTCTGAAGAAGTGATATGCGCTTACCTGAGTAAATAAATTTACCTTGGATTTTATCTACATTTCATTCATTCTTGGACTGTGTTTAAACTAGGACATTTTGTGCCTTGGTTACTTCACCATTTCTTTGTGGATTTTCATACTGATACAATGTTTTAACTGCTGGGACAGTACAATCAGTATACAGTCTCTGTGCTTCTACTGGGTTAACCAAAATGTAAAGTACCAGTGGATAGATTGGAAATGAAGGGATACCTAGAATCTGGGCACATGGTCACATACATTAAGTAACTGTATGCCCATAAACAAAAATAACTAAATAACTAAATGAATAAATAAAACTTAAAAGAACTGTGGCAATAATGTGTTCATAGAAACAAGAAAGAATAGCCTATAACAAACGTAGAAATTCAGATGGTGTTGGATAAAGTACTATACCCTGCAGTTTTAGTATCAAAACAAGTCATTGGAATAGGTCAAGACTTCCATCAGTTTAAGGCACTGCAGAAATTGTGGGCAGGAGGGAGCACAGTTAGACACATTGTGGTGTGTACACCTCAAGTAAAAATGGTGGAGGGGGACAGCAGCCTGATAGGCTACCAAGAACACAGAATCTTAAATAAAACTGTAAGCAACACAGGTGGAGGGCAACAGCAGCCTCATTGATTGTTAAAAATGTGCTGCCCTAATAAAGAAAAAAGATAGGTATATAAACTTCAAAAGGAAATACAAAGTTGGCTTTGGCTTGATGGCATAAAAAACCTATGTGTTAACCAGAAAATACCAGCTAAGCTAGTGAAAGAAGTCAGTGCAGAAGCAGACAGGGAAGAAAGTACAGTTGTGTAAAATCTTACCATAATGGTAGATGTCCTTGCCTTCACTGCTGCAGTATTCCTTACAAATGGGATTCCCTGCCATGAAGCCCACGGCCCAGCCAGTTTAAAAGTCTAACATTGCTTTAAGGTACACTGAATGTCACCTGCACACTCCTTGCATAGGGTAGGGCATAAAGGTGACGTTCAGGTGTACCATCCTCAGAACTGATTGCCCCAGTAGGAACAGCAGTCCAAGGAACACCAAGGAGAACCTACACATCCAGGAAGGAAAAAAGACCAGGGGAATCGAGGGGGGGAGAGAATACTGCAATGGTGAAGGCAAGGACATCTACCGTTATGGTAAGATTTTCACAACTGTACTGTGTCCTTACATTCACCACTGCAGTATTCCTTACAAATGGGAGAGTGCCAAAGCTCAAAAAGAAACTCGGGAGGAGGAAGCAGCAGAGCCCTCTAAGAAGCCATAAAGAATGGCATCAGCAAAACCAGCTCTATCCAACTGGTAATGTTTGGTAAACATATGCACAGAAGTCCAGGTAGCAGCTTCAAGAACTGAATTAGCGTCTAAGCCTTTGAAAAAAGCACCAGAAGAAGCCACAGCTCTAGTGGAATGAGGCTTTACAAAAGAAGGAAGGCTCTTGCCATGAAAAGTGTAACATAAAGAAATAGCCTTTGAAATCCAAGTGGAAATAATCTGTTTGAAAACAGCCAAACCTAAAGACCTAGGATGAACGGATTAAGTGACAGCTCATTAACCACCTTGGGGATGAAAGAAGGATTAGTAAGCAAGGACACCATGTCCTCATGAAATATCAAAAAGGTGGACAAGCCACAAGGGCTTGCAACTCAAGACACCAATCTGGCAGAAGTAAGAGCTAACAAAAGAACGGTCTTCCAAGAACAATGTTGCAAGGAAGCTGAAACAGCAGGCTCAAAAGGAGCCTGAGTCAATTTTTCCAGAATGAAATTAAGATCCCAGGGAGGAGGAACAGGCTTCCTGGTAGGTCTAATATTAAGGACGCTTTTAAGAAATTGCATAGCCTCAAATGTAGAAGGTAATGGGTGAGTTAAAGGCAAACAAGCAGAGAGAGCTGATAAGCGGGCCTTAATAGAAGAATAGGTCAAACCAGCATTGAGCAACTCACACAAATAAGAAAGAACCAAAGGAACATCCACAGAAACTGGGTCCAGATCTCTACAAAGACACCAAATAGAAATCTCTTCCATTTAGACAAGTAGGATTTCCTAGTAGTAGGTTTCCTGGCCTCCTGCAGGACCTGCAGCATGTCCTCAGAAAAAAAGGTGTCTATGAGGGATCAAAACCCTATCACCCACAGTGTCAGTTGAAACGTGGACAGGTGGGGATGGATGAGAGATGCTTCATCTTGCTTGAGGAGATCCACCATGTGAAGTAACTTGTGATGATTGCCCTTGACTAGATGCAGATGTAGAGGGAAACTGTGTTGTCGTGGCCAAAAGGGAGTCACCAACAAGATTTTGAGAGCATCCTGCTGAATCTTGAACAGGACTCTCGGAATAAGAGGAAGGGGAGGGAATGCATAAAGAAACATCCCCTTCCAAGAAAATGAGAGGGTGTCCACCTTCCATACCAGAGGACTTGGGACTCTGGCACAAAACAGAGGAAGTTGTCTGTCAGAGTGGAGGCAGAGATCTACTTGAGGAGTACCCCACTGGTGATCAATGTCCAGAAACACATCCCTGTGAAGCATCCATTCATGGGATTGAGTGAAGGACCTGCTCAGATTGTCTGCCACAATGTTCTGATCTGAAGGAATATAAACTGCCTGAAGAGTCACTCGATATTTGATAGCCAGATCCCATACCAGAAATGTCTGCTGGCAAAGACGGTAAGACCTCGTACCCCTTTACATAGCATATGACTGTGATATTGTCTGTGAATACCTTGAGAGGGCCCAGAGAGGATGAAAGGCCTTAAGAGCCAGCATAAGAGCCCTCACCTCTTTGATGTTGATGTGCTCCTTCTGCTGATGAGGTGACCACACTCCCTGAACCCTCAGGGAGCCAAACGTCACTCCCCGTCCCACATCTGAAGCATCTGTGAACAGATCCTGGGAGGGAAGAGGAGGTTGAAAAGGGTGCCCTGGATTCAGAGACAACTGCTGAATCCACCACAGAAGTTCCTTCTTGAGATATGGGAGAAGAGGAAAGTCTAGAGGATGCACATGCTGAAGCCTCACCGACTTCAGAAACCACTGGAACTTCCTCGTGTGGAGGTTGGCCAGAAGGAGCATCAGAATGGTGGAAGCTATAAACCCCAGAGCTATCAGAAACTCCCTGGTTGTAATGGAGGTCAAGGGAAGAAGAGTGTAAAAGAAAGAAATGAGAGTTAATGCCTTTGGAGAAGGCAGGGGTGCCAGCAGTGGTACTGTTTGAATCCTGCAACCCAGAAAGACATGATCCTGAGAAGGAGTCAGGGACGACTTTTTGAAGTTTATTGTGAACCCCAGGCTCTGAAGTAGAGAAATGGTAAAATGAAGATTTTGCAAAAGGACCTCTCAAGAAGATGCCTGAATCAGCAGGTTGTCCAAATAAAGAAATATTTGGATCCCTTGAAGCCTGCAAAAGGCAATCATAGGAGCAAGGCATTTGGTGAATACCCTTGGGGCAGAAGAAAGGCCAAAGGGCAAAGCACAGAACTGAAAATGCCAGGAAGCAACAAATAAATGTAAAAATCCCCTGAAAGAGGATGGATCGGAATATGGAGATAAGCATCCTTGAGGTCCAGAGACACCAGAAAGGCCTGAGGGAGCAAGAGAGGAAAAAGGGACTGAAGGGACAACATCCAAAAGGAAGGCACCTTCAGAAAAGTGTTTAGATGGGAGATGTCTAGAATAGGTCTCCAAGTACCTTCTTTTCTGGGCACTAGAAACATTTTTGAATAAAACTCTTTGCCCCTTTGTGACATGGGCACCTCTTGAATAATACCCTAAAACAAGAGGTCTCGAAGAACCTGTGGGGAAAAAAGGAAGTTGTTCCCGTGGAGGCTGAGGGATACCCATAAAAGGAGGGCGGGAAATCCAGACCATGAAGTATCCCTGCCAAATGAGAAACAGAACCCAAGAATCCTGGGTGATTTGGAGACAAACAGGAAGAGAAAGAGGAATGTGGCTGGGAACCAATGGATAGTCAGACAGCACCTAGTTTGTCAGGAAAGGAAGCCTTAAGAATCCCTACAGTCTGAGCGGCCTTAGCAGTCCGTTTGCTACTCTTTTTACCTTTAGAAGGACGGCGTGATTGCCTACAAACAAAGGCTGGCTTGGAACGGTAGTTTCACTGAAATTCATGCACAGGAGAAACAAAGATATGCTTAAGCACCTGTAAAGCCTTCCCCTTGTCCTGAAGAGACTTAAATAAACCAGCATCCGCTTCATCAAACAAAAGTTTATTATCCAGAGGAGCAACCATCAACTTAGCCTTAATATCATCGGGCAAAGGTTGAAGCCTAAGCCAGGAATATCTCCTCAGAACCGAGTCAGAAGCAGCGGTCCTAGAAGAGGCATCTGCTGCATCATAACTACATTTGATAGAATGATGGACTACCTGAGAGAAAGTCCCAAGGAAGAAAAGAGCAGAATATTTACTCTCAAAGTCTGGAAGATCAGAAAGAAGCTGACATGCCTGAGAAAGAGCAGCCAAGACATACCTAGAGATATGGGTCTGATAATTAATAACCCTAAAAGATAGGTTAGCTGAAGTATAAACCCTTCTTACCCAGCCTATCCATGGTTCTACTGCCCTTGTCAGAAGGCAGTAACTTGGACGAAGGAAGGAATTGAGATGGTTTATCAGAGGCTACAGACACCAAGCAGCAGGACATTTAAACAAAAAGGAACAATCCTCAGGCACTCTATAAAACCTATCAGACGTCTTGGGAGCAGGGGGCAGAGAATCCGGCACTTTAGAGGCATTGGAAAAAACATCCAATAAAACAGGCAAGACAGGAGGAATGGCTGCAGGTTTAAGAAATTCCATCTGCAGTAACAAATAGTACCGCTTATGGATATCAAAAACCTGGGCACAATCCCACTTAAAAAATTCCATCATCCTATAGATTGTGTCCCCAAAGGCAATTTCCTCAGAAGGATTATCTAGAGTATGAGAATCCTCCTCCTCAGACCCATAGTCTAAAGAAGAAGGAATCTGGGTAGAATAAGCAAGGGAGTCATCATCAAAATCCACCTCAGAAGAATTCAATTCTCTGGGCCTTTTAGGGGAAGAAGAGTCCCAAGGAGGAGCAGGAACCAAAACCCCTTCAGGAGGCCTCAACGACAGTAAAGCATTAAATAACCCCTGTGTAAAGGCCTGCCACTCACTTTGTGAATCCTAGGAGCAGAAGAAATATGATTGGTTTTTTGTTTCTTTTATAAGGGGATATCTGTCCTAGAAACTTGAGAAGGCCCAGACTCAGGACAGCATTCCACAACTGCAGTAGGAACCTCTTCCCTAAAGCGAAACTGCAGAACCCCTCTAGACCCCTCAGCAACAGTGAATCGTGGTTCCCTCTGAATTCCTGAAATGAACGTCTGCAAACCCTTGTCAGACGTGCTGCCCACCAGCTCCTCACCAGCCTCCAATCCACACATGGTATAAGAATCTGATAAAACTGGGCAAGCCTCTGAGTTTCTAATAACCTCAAGAGAAACTCCTGGCACAGGCTGGACAGCAGAAGATTCGGGCTTACCTCATGCACCTTCTTCCCTGACAGCTGACCCTCGGGGCAGGAAGTTCCATCAATAGTATCTGCAGCAAGAAGCTTAAGATACTGGTTCTCAAGATACAATGAAAGGGAAGAAGCCTACTACAAAGAGTTTTGGGGACAGACGTCTAACAAATTGAACAAGACGTATGGTCATGTGCAGCACCTAGGCAAAAAAAGACACATTGTGGTTGCTTTATGGGGAATCAGTCTCCCTGGCATTTACCCTTCCTGGATGACATTAACACCAAACAGTACAAAACAAACAGAAAAAGTAACCAAAAACCCAACTGGTTACTTATCTGCAACTGTGAGGACTCCAGCAAACAGGAGTAAGCACGGGAATGACAACAAACAGTAAAACAGTAAAAAAATAAAAGACGGAGGTAATAGACCGATGGTTAAAACAGTGTTCGTACTGGCAGCAAAGAAGTTCTGAGGATGGTATGCCTGAATGTCACCTTTATGCCCTACCCTACGCAAGGAGTGTGCAGGCAACGTTCAGTGTACCTTAAAACAATGGTAGACTTTGGTAAACTAGCCAGATGGTGGGCTTCACGACAGGGAATCCCATTTGTAAGGAACACTGCAGCGGTGAATGTATGTACATAATATGAAATCATGTTGAAAGATTCCAGCCAATAAAGCAATGAAGAACAACACCTGTATGGAGACAGAGAGAAACCCCTTACTGATAAACACACCACAAGAGGAAAAAGAAGATGAACAACATCCTTAGTTTACCTCTACAATGTCAAAACAGGGCAAGGCAGAAACGGAAATATCAGCAAAAAAATACTTAGATGTTACTAAAGTTAAAGGATTCCCAAAAGCCAAGACAAACAGATGACAGTCACTGGCACTTTTCCTTTTAAAGGGGAAGAATTAGGGGAAGGAACATTTAGCCCTGTATTCTTAGGTGAGAAGCTATTCCCTCCATTTCATACACGTGTATATTGAAAAAACTATGACTGACTCAGCAGATTTGCAGATCAGTAATAAAAGTTTTAAGAAAGCATAACAAGAACACACTACAGTAAACGGTTCCAGAGAAAATATAGCCATAGTGAAAGGAGAAACAGATGAGCAAGGTGGCCCCATCACATACCCATATTTTGAGTTGAATACTTAATTACTATAAAAGATTAATAAGAAAAAAAAATACTGCACCAGCTGTTAAGTTTCAAAACTGTTGGGAAAACTTGTGAAGAAACTGTCATACTTTGGGAGGGCACTTAGGGATGAACAAAACCAAAACTAGACTTTTAGCTAGGTTTTAATGGCCTGGTAGAATGAAAGACATTGACAACTTCTACACAGCATGCCCAGAATATCAAAAGACTGCACAATGCATCCTGGGTTCAGCAGTCTGCTGAATGTATCACTGAAGTTCCAACTGAGTAGAGAACGATGGTCCATTAATAAAGTCTAGTAATGGTTACCTACAGAAAGGCCTCACTGAGACCAATGACTGGTGTCACAACCATGGCCTTAAGCTCAATGCCAAAAAATGTGTCATCCCCTTTGGGAAAAACCCAGTTCCTGTGAATTACCACATCGATGGTAGTCCACTGAACACAGAAGGGGTTATAAGAGATCTGGGAACACAGGTCGACAGCAACCTCTCTTTTGACCACCACATTGCCACTGTGGTCAGAAAGTCCATGTGGCACATCTCATTACTAAGGATTTTACATCCAGGAAGAAAGAGGTCATTGTCTCCCTCTAATCTGCCCTCATTATACCACTCATTGAGTACAATGCCTCATTTGGCATGTACCTCACTAAACACCTGCAACAACTGGAGAGGCCGCAAAAGTACCTCACAGAGAGAGAATTTTAGGCCTTAAACAGCCTTAAACATTTGTCCTACATGGACAGACTAAAAAACTTGAGCTATTCTCTGTATCATATCGCCTACTTAGAGGTGATCTCTGCTTGACTTACAAAGCCATGTCTGACCCAGCTCTGTTAGAAATGCTACATCTAAAGAAATCCCAATCCCTCAGCACCACATGCTTCAGAGACCTCAACCTCATTACCACAATCAACACAACATGCTGGAGGGACAGGTTCATAACCCAAAGACTGCTCATGCTACTGAATAGACTGCCCATACATATCAAGCAGAGCGCCTCACTGGCCCTCTTAAAGAGAAATCTTGATGAGTGGATGGGAAATAAGTTCACCTTGGGGATCACTCCAGTGGCTCTACTTGATAGAGGCACTGGGAACTAATGGGTGGCACGATGCTAGGCTTGTAAAGGTCCCAGGACCATTAGCCTACTACACACCTATGAACCTATGAACTATTGACTATGCTGTGAAGTTTTCTGAAGCAGTATCACTGGGAAAAGCTAATGTTAAGTGAGTAGCCAAAACATTAATGTTACATTTCCCGATAGAAGAACTAACCAAAGATATACTCATAGACCAGAGAATCACATTTACGTGCAGAGTAATATATCAGCTTTGCCAGTGCTTTAAATTTAAAATTAAGAGCTTCACCGTATCACCCTCAAACTGGTTTGAAATCTGTACTAAAGAAAGCCATAGAACAAAATAGTAAAAAATGTGAACAATTACTTCTGTATCACCTTTTTACTACAACAAAGATGCCCTACTCATCAAAAGAATTTACTCCATCTGAGTTACTATACAAAAGGCATTCCTGAGGCTTACTAGACATTACAAATGAGACTTTGGAGGAAGACAAAACACAATTTAAAATTGTAATAGCATACTTCACAAACTTGCAAGACAGGTTACAAATTGTTATGCCAACAGTTAACGAATATACATAAAGGATACAAAATATAAAGCAGAAAGTGTATACTAGAATGCCAGACTTGTTAAATTTAAAATATAAAGGAACAGGTTGTTAGCATTAGTCCTCTCTGCTAAGAATAAATATCCAGCAAGATTTGAAATGGCAAAGCAAATTGACAAGGTAAAGCATAAAACAAGGCGCACTGCTGAAAAGAGAAGGTCAATGAAGATAGCTTGCATAAATGTATTAAAACAATGGACGGAAGTGGAAGCTTCTGTAACTCAGCCTAGGTGCTAGCTAAGATAAATGCCAATAGTGTTCAACCAGGGAATTCTATCACTGATGTTCAAAACAGATGAGACTTTGTCTAAGGCCCATAAACAAGTGAAACAGTTCTTCATTAGAAATAAGAGTTTTCTTTTTTCTGAGCAAGCAGGTACAACAAATTTATTACAGCATTATTTTGAAAGTGTGTCAAGAAAGAACCTAAAAGCTATAATATACCAAAATCTCAAAGAAAAGCAATAAGTGAAGAAATGAAGGAATGCTTAAAATGAGAGTTAAGAGTTGCAAAGTGAATGTAATGACCCAATTGTGTTGAAATTTAAGCCAGATGTTACCAAAAGATTTTCTAATGATTTTCTGGAAACTGAGTGAGATTTGTAAATTTGACTATTATTCAATGCCCAAAGTGGATGAACTCATTGAGATGCTGGGCAAGGCAAAGCTTATGACCATCACAGATTTGAGTAAGGGACATTGGCAGATGCTTCTCACCCTGTAGCCAAACAGAAGACAGTGTTTTATATCCCTGAATGTCTTTTTCATTATACTGTCTTCATCTCAGAGCTTGGTTTATTATCTTTACTCTTTTTATGGTTCTCCTGCTACTTTTCAAAGATTGATAAATGACGTTCTGAAAACTTTTCATGTCAGGCACCTGTACAAGTCGTACTGGAATGTTCAAGACAGTGGGACTTATGTGAATGCTGTCAATAGTAAGCTTTGTACAGCAGACGCCAGATACTTACAATATGTTATTGACAGAGGGATATTGGCCCCCAGACAAAAAAGATGTCAAAAACTGGCCAAATCCAAATACAGAATGTCAAGTGAAAGGATTACTAGGGCTTGCAGGCTTCTACTAAAAGATCATTCTCAACTTTGGTCCAAAACATGTCCTCTGATAGACCTTACAAAGCATATGACCCTCACACATATAAGATGGGCAACAGCAGCAGGCATAGCTTTTAACCTGTTGAAAAACATTTTATGTTCAAAGCTAGTTTTAGTCACCCCTAACTTTGATACATCCTTTATAGTCTACTTTCTCACAAAGTAAGTGATGAAGAACAGATGCATGTCAATAGGTCAACAGCAATCCAAGTGATGTTGGGGGAGCAAATGGCTGTAACTAAGGAAATTATTATTTTGCGCTGAGACACAGGACTTGACTTGTCTATACATAGCAAGGCCTTACTAACTTTAATGTTCGCTGCTGACAAAAAAAAACTAGAAATGGAAATCAAAATCTAAACTAACTGTAATTGAAGTACTGACTATTATCAAAGTGATAAAAGAACTAGAGGTGGGATCTTTAAAAAGGAAAGGGGCAAATTACATACAAATAAATATAATTTGTGGGAAAACGTGCAGAATAATGTTTAGTTGGAGGAGAAGTGAGGTTTAAGGGAAGACAGGAACTGAGCAATTTATGTATTGTTGGCATGAAGAAAAATGGTTAAAAAGAAAGAAAACTGCTGCATAATGCATGAAGAATGTTAATAAGGTTTGTTTTCTTTTCTATTAATATATGCGTGCCTACATCTCAAGTATTGTTAATAATGGTATTCAAAAAATATAAAAAATACACAAAATAACTTCAAAGAAAGTTTGCTTTTGCAGGAAACAAGCCTCCCTCTGCCCCTGATGAAGTGAGGGCAAGTCCCCATATCCCCCAAACTTATTTATACCACTTCAGAGGTAGCACAACAGTACATAAAGATGAAATTGTGACTATTGCCTAAGTAGTTTACGTAAAATTTTCTCACATCTTTTTGCTGTCACTGGAATTGGTGTCACACTACTGACCTGTTCCAGTGAAGAACACCCAATCTGCTAGCTCAGCAGAAGGTTAAGCGGCACAGTGGTGCAGTGGTTAACGTTGTTACCTCACAGCAAGAGGTTCTCCGGTTCGATTCTTGGCTGGGGTGCCTTCTGTGTGGAGTTTGCATGTTCTCCCTGTGTTCGCGTGAGTTTCCTCCGGGTACTCCGGTTTCCTCCCACATTCCAAAGACATGCATCTGGAGCATTTCTCCCCGGGCCTCCGCTGAAAACAGGCTCTGTGGAACCTAGTCAGACTTTCCCGGTCAATTAATGTTAAGTGGGGCTGAAGCTAGATATTCTGCCATATAGCACAACTTCACTGCTATTAAAAATGGGCACTCACTTCAATGCAACACTGCTTGTTGAGTTAAGGAGATTTATCCCTGCAACATTTCAAACTTGCAACCGAACATAGGCTGGGGGACATGAATAACAATGTGGATGGGTTACCTAGGCTCCATAACCCACCCTACTCAGAAAAAAAATATGGGTTCTAAGCTGAGGGGAGATCACTATGGCATACTGGCTACTAACAGGTTATTAGAATACTCCAGAATACTACTTAACATGCCATTTACCATTAAAATGTAGAATAATGAGTTGTTTTAAGTAGTGTGCATACACTGTATGGTGGGGTGCAAGTGTAATGATACAGCATACATATAACACATAATGATAAAACATACAGCAACAGGGAATAATCTGAAACACCTGATGAGAGGATGTTAAAAGCAAGGGCTGCAGCCCATGATAGAGGAGTTATGCAACCAGTAGTAGAGACTCTTGGGTAATCTCACCTAGAAATTTGACACAGTAAGAGTACCAAGAAGCTACCTGTGTTTATACTCAGAGGCTCCGATACCAGAACCTTGCCTATGGAATACCAGGATCATAACTCTGGATGTGCCTGTACTTAGAAAGAAGCAGAAACCTGGTGGAGAACAAGCCAGAAAGTACAGTTTTGTACCTACCATAAATGTAGATGTTCGAAGATCCACATTGCTGCAGTCCTAACACTTGGGTAGTCCGCTGTCCCAGTCGGCCCGAATACCAAAGTATATGGCTGACGTCGGTCAAGGCGCATTAGTCTGACGTCAGGACATCAGGGTACAAATGCGCATGACCGACGTCATATCCTCAGTCTTTTCTTGCCCCAGATGTCAGAAGACCCTAAAAAGATAAGGCCTAAACCAAAAAACACCAAACACTCCTGCACCAAATATATATATATACAATATATACAAATTTACAAGAGTATAACCCCACCCACACAACCACCCCTAAACACAGAGGGGAAGGAGGGAGGGTAAATTGGACTGCAGCAATGTGGATCTTCGAACATCTACATTTATGGTAGGTACAAAACTGTACTATGTTCTTCATACCACATTGCTGCAGTCCTAACACTTGGGTAGAATCCCAAAGCAGAGGTAAGGGAGGCTGGCAAATCATAAAGAAGCAGGAGCTGTCAACATGCCCTGCAAAATAGCCGTGGCAAAACCAGCCCTAGATTTAGAGTAGAGAGGAAGGTGGTAATGCTTAGAGAAAGTATGCACTGAACTCCAAGTAGCTGCCTCCAAAATATCCTTAGTTGCCACCCCTTAGAAATGCTGTTGAAGTGGCAGTAGCCCTAGTGGAATGAGGCCTAATCCCAGCTGGAATCTCCTTGCCATGATGGGAATAACAAAATGCAATGCAAAACCCAATCCACTTAGAAATAGTTTGTTTTGACACAGGCTTGCCCTGAGAACTCAAAGCAAAAGAAACAAACAACTGCTGAGACTGCCTAAAATCCTTAGTCCTGCTTAAATAATAACGCAACTGCCTGTGTACATCTAAAGTGTGCAAAATCTTTTCCCCTTATTTTGGGGATCTGCATAAAAAGTAGGCAAATGAATAGTTTGGTTCAAAGCCACACTAGAAACCACCTTAGGCATAAAGGAAGGATTAGTACGTAATGATACCCTATCCTTATGGAAAATCAAAAAAGGCTCAACCGCCATAAGGGCCTGCAATTCAGAAACCCTTCTTGCAGAAGTAATGGCCAACAAAAAAGCAGTCTTCCATGACAAATATTTCAACTCAGCAGTGGCTGCAGGCTCAAAAGGTTGTAGAGTAAGTTTCTCCAACACAAAATTGAGATCCCAAGCAGGAGTAGGAGCTCTACGTGGGGGTCTTATATTCTTTGCCCCTCTAAGAAATTGCTTGAACAAAGGATGAGAAAACAATGGTGGGTCACAATCATAGTGAGCTGAAATTGCTGCAGCATGAATCTTAATGGAAGAGAAAGACAAACCTTTGTCCAATAACTCAGTCAGATATTGAAGAGCCACACTCAAATTAGGCTCAGAAACCTCCAAATTCTTTGCTGCACTCCAAAATAAAAATCTCTTCCATTTTTCTGCGTACACTTTCCTTGTACTAGGTCTTCTGGCTTCCATAATCACATTCAAAACTTGTTGAGGAAGTTGAGACCTGCTGTGTTTCAAAACAGAATATGCCAGGCTGTTAGATGAAGAGAGTGAAGCTTGACATTGAGTAGATGACCGTCCCTCTGAGACAATAGGTGTGGAATCAAAGGTAAAGGCCATGGAGGCTTCCTTACCAGACTCCTCAGTAATGGGTACCAGTGTTGCCGAGGCCAATCTGGAGCTATTAAAATCATCCTTGGCTTGTCTTGTCTGACCTTTAGGAGTACCTTTGGGAGAAGAGGCAGAGGTGGAAAGGCATACACATGAAGATTTGTCCAACTGAAAGAAAGAGCATCCACTTTCCAAGCTGTGTGATGAAACCTTTTGTGCAATACTTTGGCAGCTGGTGGTTTAGTGGAGAAGCGAACAGATCTATGTCTGGAGTTCCCCATGACACTGTCAATTTCCGAAATACATGAAGATCCAGTTTCCACTCGTGGGGATCCATGATTTGTCTGCTTAACACATCTGCTAAGGAGTTCTGTGCTCCGGCAGAAACCTTGCCTGAAGAGTTAGTTGCAAGCTGAGCGCAGTCTCCCATAAAATCATTGCTTGCCTGCATAGAGGGTAAGAATGTGTTCCCCCTTGTTTGTTGATGTACCACATGACAGTTGTGTTGTCTGTTAGAATCAACACCTGCCCTGGAAGAAGTAACTCCCTGAAAGCCATTAATGCAAACTGGACTGCTAACATCTCCTTCATGTTGATATGTAGATGCTGTAGTCTGGCAGGCCACTTGTCTTGTATCCACTTTCCATTCAGATGAGCCCCCCAAGCTATGTCTGAGGCATCTGTCGTTAGAATCTGACTCGCCTCTGGCCGGGTCACAGAGAGTCCCTTGTTTAGGTGATATTCCTGAGCCCACCACAAAAATTCCTTTTGAATGCAAGGTATTATTTGAATGACAGTGTCCAAATCCTGGCAGTGCTGTGTCCATACATTTTTGAGATACCATTGCAGCTTCGTCATATGCAGTTTGGCATTGGGAAGCACCAGAATACAAGATGCCATGAACCCTAAGGCTTGAAGGACTGTCCTTGCAGTCAGCCCGGACTGAAGAGATAGTTGATGGAAGTAAAGGGAAAGATTATTTTGTTTGTCCGGGGTTAAAAAGGCCATCTGGGTTGCTGTATTCAGTCTCACACCCAGAAAGCACATGTCTTGAGAGGGTACTAGACTGGACTTTATTTCGTTCACAGAATACCCCAGGCATCTTAGCACTGCTATCACATATTCCAAATGCTGTAAAAGGCCTTCCTTTTCTTGAGCCAGAATCAGGCAGTCGTCCAAGTAAGGATAGATTTGTATTCCTTTTAGCCTGAAGTAAGCTATCACTGGAGCCAGAACCTTTGTGAATACTCTGGGCGCAGTAGATAAGCCAAAGGGCAATGCAGAGAACTGATAATGGGAATTCCCAGCTCGAAAACGCAGATACTTCCTGCAACTTAGTCTGATAGGTACATGAAGGTAAGCCTCCTTGAGATCTAAAGTTACCATCCAGTGATCCTTGCCCAGCAGAGGTAAAAGCTGTTGTAACGTCAACATTTTGAACTTGGGAATGTCCAGATAAGTGTTGAGGATAGATAAATCCAAAATTGGTCTCCACGTGTTCCCCTTCTTTGGTACTAGGAACAGGCGAGAATAAAATCCTAGGCCCCTTTCTGGCACAGGAACCGGCTGAATGGCCCCTATTTGGAGTAACAGCGAAAGTTGCTTGTGAGCCTCTTTTCTTTGTAGAGGAGGAATGTCTGGCATGCCTTTGAAAGGAGGCAAGGTATGGAAATAAAACCTGTAACCGTGGTGAATGATATCCAATACCCATCTGTCTTGGGTAATTAAACTCCAATTTTCTTTGAAAAGTGCCAGCCTTCCTCCCAAAGGTGCTGCCAGACGAGAAAGCACTGGCAGCTGAAAAGGCAGGTCATTGGGTCTGTTTACGAAAGGACTGACCCCTGCCCTCACCAGAAGACTGAGCAGGTGAACTCCCTGTTCTAGGCCTAAAAGAACCTTGAGCTCTGCCCCTACCACGTCTAGACCTACCCCTAGACTGGGAATCATAAGCAGGATATGTCCATCCCTTAGTAGGCCAATTTCTACTAAACTTGGAGGCTGAACCTGCAAAAATCTTTAACAGTCTGCATAGACTTAGCCTTGTCCTCCATTTTCTTTAAAACAGCTTCCACAGGCGAACCAAACAACACGTCAGACTGTAACGGAGCATCCAAAATCCTTGTCTTAACATGCTCAGCTAAATTCTGATCCCTTAGCCAGGCGTGCCTCGAAGAACAGAACCAGTGGCAGCCACCCTCGAAGAGGCCTGCACAGCATCAAAACCACATTGCAAGGAATGCTTACCCACCTGTTCAGACACATGAACTAAATCCTGCAACTCTTTACACTCAATACCTTCCGCCAGAGCATCCACCTTAGACTTCAATTGTGAAAGGAGATAATTTTGATATTTTAACATGTGGAACTGGCAATTCAAAGCCCTCATGGCTAAAGTGGAAGAAGTATACACCTTCTTTCCCCATCTATCCAAAGCCCTTGCCTCTTTATCAGGAGGAACAGGATTTTTAACAACAGAAGCCTTAACACCTTTAGGCCCCTGAGAAACAGTTTCTGGGTCTGCCCTAGGACTCTTAAAAAGATACTTATGAGCTTCAGGCACCCTATAATATCTATCTGGTTTAACTGGGGCAGGAGGCAAAGAATCAGGGTTCAGGGAAGCCTCTGCAAAAACATCTTCCACCACATCCAGAACAAGAGGTATAGCTAAAGGCCTATGCTGGGGTAAAAACAAAAATTCCCTAAGCCTCTTCCTGGAATCAGGGAAATCTTGGCCTTCCCATTTAAAATGCTCCCTCATGGAATGAAGAGTCTCTGAAAAAGAGAAATCCTCAGGAGGAGAAGCCAAAGGAGTAGAATCATCCACATCAGAATCAGAATAAGGAGGATACTCCTGCAAGTCTTCAGCCGAAGACTCAGAAGCCTCCGAACACTGCTCAAAACTCTCAAGCTCAGGTTCCACCCTAGGCCTCTTATCAGAAGGGGGCATAGAACCTCTAATCATAGTAATCAAATCTTCTGCCATTTTAAGCATATGTTTCTTAGGCAAAGATCCTGAAGAAGTAGGAGAGACCCCACTGAAGATAAACCTGGCCTGCCTCTCAAAGAAGCCTTGGAAACAGAAGGGAGGGCCTAACCACCTTAGGAAGAGGGGAGAACAGCCACCTGAGAAGCCCCTTCAGCCTGGCCTACCTCCTGAGAAGACACATCTTGTAACAGTAAAGTCTCTCCCTGAGACTCCAAAGAAACTTCTGGCAGAACCTCCGGCTCCACTGAGCCTTCTAAAGAACCGACGTCCGGGACTGACGGTTCTTCCAACCTAGGCTTTACTGCTTTGTCCTTGCGCTTTTGATGAAACGTGCGTCGGAGCATCCGACGGCATTTTATAATTACAACGCTTCCCAAAAACTAACCTGGCACAGTCTAACCTTCTCTTTATAGTGCGTTTGTTAAATCTAGCACAAGAGCGACATCCAACAACGTCGTGCTCAGGCCCTAAACAAGGTATACACAAGGTATGGTAATCCCTATGAGGTATCTGTTTCCCACAAGAAATACAGTTATTCACTTTTTCTGACATCCGGTTAAATACTGAGGCAAGAAAAAACCAAAATATTCCCCAACGGGGTACTTAGCCAACTTTGATTCGGTCTGAAACTCCGACTTCAGAAAATTTCAGAACGTCAACCTGCACTCGCAAAACTGCTTCTGCATCGGACCATGCGGCAAAAAAGACTGAGGATATGACGTCGGTCATGCGCATTTGTACCCTGACGTCCTGACGTCAGACTAATGCGCCTTGACCGACGTTAGCCATATACTTTGGTATTCGGGCCGACTGGGACAGCGGACTACCCAAGTGTTAGGACTGCAGCAATGTGGTATGAAGAACATCTAGAAACCTGATGCAGAACAAGCCTTACCCAAGCTGGAAAACAATAACTGAGAACTGCAAGACATTTTTTTAATAGTTGAGCAGAATTATGGCGATTTATTTTGAACACCTCACAGTAAATAAAAGTACAATAAAACTGAAGAACTATATATAACAGAGAGAGAGAGAGAGAGATACGCATAAAGATCCAAGTATGCTGCCATAAGTTCCACCAGCTTTGCAAATTGTCTTTTTAACTGTAGGGTAAACTAGGCAAACTATGCTCTCTGGAAATATGCACTGACTGGATTTAGATTTGGGAAGTTAGTCTACATTTCATAAGATTGTGTCCATTGGTGTACAAGTTGGTGAGCAATTCCAGAAATCCTGGCTACAAGGCTCATTAAAGGTATCGGTTTCATTATCTTGCAATGCAGTAATTTTTACTTTCAGGTGCTTCTTCTTGGTAGCAAGTATTACTTATCAAACCCAAAAACAATTTCAGGAAGTCAGGTTTCGGATAAGCAGTATTAACCATACCCCAGTTTTTGACCCTCCAGCAATATGTACCCTAAAATCATTTTGGTCATCCAAAAAAAACTACCCATACCCAAGTATGAATTTCTAATTAATTTAATTGGCAAATAAATAAATAAATGGTAACTTAGTGCTGTTTTTTGTTCATGGTGTGCCCAATTTGTAATTTCCATTAAACAACAACTGTAAATGCTCTGAAACATGAACTAAAAAGGTGAGACAATGTATGTTAAATTGCCTGATAAATGGGGTTAGGTAACAAATATAAAAACAGCAAAAATAACATATTTAGGAAAAGGATACAAAGTGTATTAAATAAACAAACTAGTCAGTTAACAAAAATAAAAAAAAGTATTCATATAATGGCACAAGTATGTATAAAACAACTCAGTCACCAACTAAATATGAAGCCCAGCATGGGAGACAGTAAGCCACAGAAGAATGATGCTGAAAACAAGAACTGTGAATGCCAAATAAGGACCAAAAATCTGTTTAATTAACTAGCGGAAGTTAAGCACTTTCACCCACACCATAAAACTCAGACTTCATCAGAACAGAACTGTTAGAAAAATATGTAATAGTAATGTGCATGCTTAGTGCATTTAGTGCATTTGAGATTTAAAAGGGTTAATACATTTATTCTGTTCACACTGCATGAATCCGCACAGCCATTAGAAACTTAACAAGAAGCATTCTATTTTCTGCTAATGTCAGCAAATAACAAGAAGTAATTCATTTCTGCTGTCATGAAAATTAACAAAGGGATATTGATTTCTGCTTATGCCATGAGAAAACATGCAGCTGTTAGAAGCTATTGATAAAGAAAACAATAGATGCTTGAAAGTTTAAACCGTAGTCAGCATTACTTGTACTAAACCTAGAAATGTACCTTGAATCTAGGTAAAATGTAACACATGTATTAGAACAGTACAATAGAAGAATTGAAATGCTGAAATGGACTGACATAAACCCAAGGCCAGGTTGTTTTTCTCAAAATGTTTTTGCAGAATGACAGATATTTTAACTTGGTCAGCAATAAGTCTAACAATATATTCTGTAGAACATACAGAAAGCTGTGTCTAACTACATCAGCAATAGAAGTAACATTTTCTATGTGACAGGAAGAGAACTGTATAAGTATAACCTACTAGTCATTAATCATTTAGACAAACCTTGTGCATATACACGCTTTGTCTCCTTGCTGCAAGTAATAAAGGGTGCCTTGCTTGAACCTAACGTGAATTGGTCTTTGAAGTTTTTTCCTTTGACAATAACCCTACCCGCCAATGTGCCATTTAAATAAATTAGATCATTATCCTTGTTGAAAATTTTAAAACTACAACATTAAAAACTTATAAAACTCTAAGACTAACAATAACATCTTAAATAATAAATATCACCATAAAAATTCAAGCAAATCAATAAACAGTTTAGCTGCTCTTAATTTTAAAGTAGGTTTTATAAAAAAATTACATCATTTAGTCCAGGTTTACAAGCTGCATCTGATGTCTATTGCCATATTAATTCAATATATTCAGGACATGATTCTGATGCATCTCCACTTGTGTTCTGTGGTACTATATCAAGTGGTAGTATAGCAATTATACCAAATATAAATTTGTTAAAATTCTGACATTGAATAGAATGTTTACAAAGTATATTTTCTTGTTATGTCTACTTATATCATAGGCACGCTCATACATTCTCTTTCTTAGTTGACACTCTGTTTTGCTGACATAAAATGCTGGACATATGTGGCATTTAGCCAAGTATTCCACATCTCTAGACCTACAGTTACCATGATTGAAAACAGAACTACTTCAAAGAATTTTCCAAAACAATATCTTCACCTTCATATATGAGTGCTGGGCAAATGCCACATCATTTTAGTATAGTCACATGCTTTTCCATTTTCTATAGGTTTCGGTTCAAAGATATTCTTCAAATGCTTTGCAGTTTTATATGTCCTATAGTGTCCAAAATAAGTTCATTTGATTTAAAAATAGCCCATTTATGTCTTATAATATTTTTAACATAACTAGAACCATTCCAAAAGACCTAACACATGTTCAAAATGATTGTTTATAAGAGAACGGTACTGTCCCATAAAATAAAAATATCATCAAGATATCTCAAACATAAAATGCAACATGCAAACAACTGATTGTTGTTGAATATATATTTATTTTCTTTCCCACCCAAACATAACTAGATTGACAAAAACACGAGGCACCCACACAGCCCCATCATTACTCTGCTGATATGTCTCCCACTCAAAATAAATGTAACTATTTTTAAGTACTGTATTCACAAATTCAGAAATTAATTTCCATTCACATCCTGCTAAAAATGATATTCATATAAACAAACATTCATTGAAAAGACGCATCCCTTTATCTTGTGCGATACAAGTGAACAAATCAATTATGTCAATTGCAAGAAGTCCTATATTTTAGGAAAAAAAGTTCAGGTTTAATTCTATCCAAAAAATCCCATGAGTCTTTCAAAAATATGGTGCATATTTGTGTATAGTTTTGAATTCCCTGTCAATATAAATGTAAAGGGTAAGTTTTTGAGTTCTGTGATGCTACAATCTATCAAAATTGGGGGGGGGGGGGGGATAGAATAGCCTTAAGTATTTTTAGCATTCCAAATATAACAGGAATCATAGGGTAGGAAATCTAAATATAAATCAATCTTTTTACAGGTTACCATAACTTTATTTCTTGACACATGCTTGTAAACAGTACTGTCCTGCACCATTTCAAATAAAATACCTACATATGAGATATGATCAAATAATACAGTGCCTCCACTCTTATCTGGTCTCATGACCTTAGTATTCCTGTCATTTTTAATACCAGATAAATTAGTTTTTTTTTTCTTTTGTAGTCAAATTAAATTATTGCATTCTTTATCTTGCTTTATACAAACTTTTTAAAAATACATCAAAGGCCTTTTTCAAATGCTTGAATAGTAGGGTGGTTTCTTGGAATAAATATACTCTGCTCTGCTTTTATAGTCTCTCTTTCAGTTATACACAGAATTAGGTTTACCATTAAATGATACTGCTAAATTTAAATTTAACTTATGAGTAAAAAGTCTGAGTTCTGTCAAATTATCTACTAAATCAAATTATTTTATGGGTATAAAATTGAAGCCCTTTTCAAATAAAAAGTTCACATGTGATCTGTACATTATACTTGACAATGTTATACCCGTTACATGCATGCAAAATACCATCATGATTTAACATTAATAGGCAATATTAATGTCTCTGCCTTGCTGTTGTAATTTTTGTCCCATTTCTTCTTCATTGAGTAATAATTGTAATTGTAATTGTGGTTCATCCATGGTGAACAATATTTTGGGTGGGTTGCAGTATGCTCTGACCGGTGTAACATGGGATATTCCAAAGGGTCTTCTACAGTGGACACTTGCTCAAATTCACCCCCATTACCATCTATACAGCCAAATCTTTCAGTTGTAGAAAGTCTAACATAGTGTGCAGAAACTTCATCTTCCTTGTCAAAAAAAATTAGTTTTTTTTTTCCCTTTTTAAATATTCAGTGCCCAAACCATATTGTTTAACACCCCAGTCAATCTTCTTATTTTTCCTGGAAATAACTGCTTCAACTTGTTTGTCTATTTAAACAAAAATATTGCCACTGATGTGCTGGTGTAAAGGAAACAATAAATTGTCGATAGCACTGCTTACGTCATGAATTTCCACCTTTAGTTATTTTCAAGCATGGTAATTGTGGGTCTAGATATGTGGTAGACTTTGCTAAATGCCACACAAGTGTAGCATTTTATGTGGGCAAAACACAGCGACAACTAAAAAAGAGAATATATGATCAGAACTATGGTACAGTTAACATAGCAAGACAAATGCAATTTATAAACAACATTTTATGCAATGTCAGAATTTTAACAAATTTGTATTTGGTATAATTGATATAGTCTCACAGAACTCAAGGAAAAGTGCTTAGGAATCATGCCTTGAATATACTGAATTAATATGGCAAGTGAAATTAGAATTAATCTAGAAATCTAGAATTAGATGAAGCTTGTAAACCTGGACTAAATGATGTAATTGCTATAAAACCTGCCTTAACATTAAGAACAGCTAAACTGTGAAATGATTTGTTTGAAATTGTCATGGTGATATGTATTAATTATTTAAGATACTGTTAGTCTTAGAGCTTTATAAGTTTGTAAAGCTGCATCTTTTAAATTTTCAACAAGGTTAATAACCTAATTTATTTCAATGGAGCATTGATGAGTATGATTATGTTCTGATGAAATCCAAGTTTTATGGTGTACACAAAAGCACTTAACTTTTACTTGTTCATTAAACTTGATGTTGGTCCTTATCTGGCATTCACAGTTCTTGTTTTCAGCATCATTCATCTGTGGCTTTTTGTCTCCCACACTATGCTGCATGTTCAGTTGGTGACCGAAAAATAAAAATCACCAAACAACTCATTTAGGAAACATATAGAAGAGTATTAAATATATAAATTAACTTTGATTAAATTATACTATTCTAAACCCCAAGTCAGAAACAGTGTTGATTATACTGAGTACCAGGAGGCAACAGATTACACAATTATGACAAGAGAAAACTAAGCTGTATTTTTGGATATAGTATTTCCTAGGATAAGGATACTGGAACAGTGTTTTTCCAGCCCTGTAAGACCAGTACTGGAATATATTGAATGTTTGTAAACTTCATATAAAGCTTTATTACAGCACAAAACAGAAGAAATGCAAGCTATATAATTAATAAATTCAAATCTATAACGAGATTACACAATAAGGATTTCCCTCAGTTATAGTAATGGAGAATAACTTAAGTGGTATTTTAAAATAATTTTAATGTAGGTTTAGAATTTTGTTATGGGTTTCAACATTTCTACCAGCATGGATACACAAAGGAGAGGACAAGTCCAAAAGATTTCAGGAAATTATTTTATTCTATACAATACAACTACAAAGGAAGATAGCGGAGCCTGAACTGTTGAGAATTCAGTAAGGTAATCAGCAATGCAACTTATTATCAGAAACAAAGAAACCTCACGATGAAGAACAGAGAGGAAGGCCTCATACCTATCAGCCCCCCCCCCCAAAAAAAAAGAGTGGACAGTGATAAATTATGGTACATGAAGAAATTAAATGAGTAACAATTAATAGTAAACTAACAAGATCAAATTTTGAATGACAGAAAATAAAACAAACCTGCTTGGCTGAAACAATACAGATCAATCAAATTTCTGTTGATCAAATAGAGCTGCCTATGAATGTAAGTGTGGGGGAGTTCAAAGATGAGTCAGCAGATGGGAAAGCCAGCCATCTAGGGTATTTTGGTAGAATTCCAAGTACTGTAACTTGGAATTGTAAGAATGAAAGTGTAAATGTGGGGGGTGCATACTAGATCTGAGATTGCAATATATGAAGAGTATTCAACGAACCTGAGAAATAGTGAACTGAAATTTAGTGTAGCAGCAGTGAGCATCAAAAATATTTTAAAAAATTAACAGCGAGTTTTGCAACTCTTGTGTAGAAAAGAATTTTCAAACTGTTAATGCGCACTACTGAATCTTGCGCACTACTGAATCTTGCGCTTTCAGCAGACAGCTCTTTCCTCACTCCCCCAGCTAGCCACTGACTGAAGAAATATGAGTGAGCACAAAAGTATAGATGCACTCTCTTGCGCTTTTTTGGAAGCTGGCTGTGGAGCTGAGACAAGGGCTGTGTCAGTTTCTACATTACAGGCCTAATGCTTTCTTTGGTACAAAGAGGTGTTTGTGTGTGTGTGTGTGTGTGTGTGTGTGTGTGTGTGTGTGTGTTTCTGACGAATGTTGGCAGTTGCCTTGGAATGGATCTGGAGTGTGCACAAGCTGCCACTACTACCACCACCTCCATGGTGCTCTTGGGGCACAGGGCAAAACTTGAAAAGATTACAATTTATTTATTTATTTGTTTTACATTTGTTGACCGGGCTAGTCCAACTGGATATATGTCCATTTTCAGTAGAGGCCCGGGGAGAAAAGCTCCAAGACAGATCCATTATACCAATATGTATAAGGTTACAAATTCAAAACAGTGTTTGTAAGTTTACAATCAAGTTAACATAGCAGATGATACAAAACATTTTACAATACATTGCAGAGCAATATTTACAATAATATAGAACAAGACATTCACATGAGGTAGACTGAACTTTTTTCAGGTTTACAATTCCTGAGAATGTTTGCATAAGAGTATTTACAACATATTGAACAAGATATCTATGTGAGGTAGATCTTGCAAAGTTTGCAGTAAAGAGCATTGAATTAAAGTCAGAGTGGAGTTGGGAGAAATTTAGTCATAGAGGTAGTGGGTTAGTCAGGGTTGGTGCAAGGGCATAACCAGTGTGTTCTAAGGTATATTTTGAGTTTTTGTTTGAAGTGGGGTAGGGAAGGAAGTGAAGTAAGATCACTAGGTAGAAGGTTCCAGTATTTCCCAGTTGTGTTTGAGAAAAAGAGAGTTGCCTACCATATTGGTAGACTTACTAATGCTAAGTAGAAGTTTGTTAGCAGAGCGTAAGGTATTAAGATTTTTATATGGAGTAATGAGGTTTGAGAGTATAGAAGTGTTGTTAGGCTGGTTGAGGATCTTAGGAGCAATGGTAAATTGGTTAAAATGAAGCTGATTTTGCAGTTCAAGCCATCCTAGTTGTTTTAGATTCTGACAGTGATGAGCTCTAAAGGGATTACCAGTAGCAAATCTGGCAATGTTATTGTAAGATGTAGTTAGTTTGGATAGGTTGGTGTAAATTGGTGAGGCATAGAGAAGTGTTGCGATTAGATGAGAGTGGGCAACAGTAGTTCTGGCTGTTGGAGTGAGAAAGTATTTGATCCTGTATAGGGAGCCCAACTGTTTTTATAGTGTTAGTAATATGGGTATCAAAGCTGAGGTAATTGTCTATTATAATTCCTAGGAGTTTGGTGGTAGAATCAGGGGATATGAGGGTGCCATTGTTAGAAATAACAGAAATCTAAAGACATGGATTTACGGGTAGGAGTAAAGAGAAGGAGCTTTGTTTTTTGTTTTTTTGGGGGGGGATTCAAGAGGAGGCAACATTTTAAGAACCAAGTCTCTACTACGTTAAATATTTTCTGAGTTAGGGATTGTTGTTCAGATGAAGATTCAGCTGCACAGATTAAAGTTGAATCATCTGCATACTGTATGCAGGTTGCCTGAGGAATAGCTAGGTAGAGATCATTGATAAATATTGAGAATAAGAGAGGGCCTAGAATGGAGCCCTGAAAGACACCCAGTGAGACTGGAAGGTGGGATGATAGTTTATTCTCCCAAAGCACAGCCTGTTGCCTATTGCTGAGGTAGGAAGTACTGTACAGCCATAGTATCAAGAGAGAGTTCCCAAAGCACAGCCTGTTGCCTATTGCTGAGGTAGGAAGTACTGTACAGCCATAGTATCAAGAGAGAGTGATTTCAGAATATTTATAAGTAGAGAGTGGTTTACCATATCAAATGCTTTTGAGAGATCAATAAATAGAGAGGAAGACAGAACATTGTTATTGCGGTTTTTGTTTATGGTATCAGTAAAAGATAAGAGGGCAGTAGTAGTACTGTGGAATGGCCTAAAGCCATTTTGTCTTTCAGCAAGTATGTTATGTTGAATTAAATGGTTTAGAAGCTGATGGTGAATACATTTTTTCATTATTTTTGCTAAGGAGGATAGTAAGGCTATAGGTCGATAGAGTATTAATTTGAGTTGCCACCTTTGTGTAGAGGGATAATATGCGAGATTTTCCAAATGTCAGGGATGCTTCCCTCATTAGTAGTTCTATTAATCAGGATGGACATCGGGTAAGCTACTTCTTTAGCTGCTTTTTGCAGGTATTTGGCTGGGATCTGGTCAGCAGAAGGAGTACAAGGCTTAAGTTTTAAAATGAGTTTATCGATAAAATTAGTTGAGGTGGGTAGAAATTGGAAGGTAGGAAGACAGCTGGGAGAAGAGTTAAGAAGACTGGATCTATCAGGAGCTAGTTGACTGGCTAGCGATTGGATAGCCTCTGTGAAGGAATTGAAATCATTGGCAGTTTGGATAGGAGTCTCATGTGATGCACCTGTTGGGGTTGGTGTTCTGGAGTGACCTGGATAAAGGAGTCTATTGATACTTACCCAGAATCTTTGAGGATTGTTTTGGTTTGTTTGCTGCATTTTACAGTAAAAGTTTTTTTTGTCTGCGAGAATTTCTTTTTTTGTCATGTTTCTCATATGTCTAAAGATTTGTTGATCTGATGTATTTTTGGTAGTTCACCACCTAGACCAGGCTTTATTTCTGAGGAGGATTTCTTTCTTGGTTTCATTCGTAAGCCAGGGGGCAAGTCTGGACCTAGTTCTGATAGTACGTTTAGGTGCATGCTGGTCTAGGATTTCTAAGAACTTAGAGTTAAAGTATTTGACAGCCTGTTCAAGTGGGAGGGTTTTTAATTGAGACCAATCACAGGCACTGAGTTCACTCTGGAAAAGGTGTTGGTTAAATTGCTTGTTGGTTCGTATAGTCCTATATGAAGTTAGGTGAGAGATATCAAACTTTTGCCTGATTATATAGGTCAAGGAGTGGTCACTTACATCATCAGGGAGGATACTAACTGTGTAATTCTAGTGGTAGTTATTAATAAGGATCCAATCCAAAGTGCTCTCTTTTTTGTTTGGTTTGTTTATTCTTGTTGGGGAGGTAATGGTCTGAGAGAAGCCTTGAAGGTTAATATGAGAGGTAGGATGTTCAGTATTGATGTTCTTCCAGTCTACATTAAAGTCTCCTAGGATTATAGTTTCTTGTGGGAAGGATGTTGAGACCTCGCTAAGAATATCCTCTAGTGTACTGATATTGTTTCCAGGAAGTAGATAGATACAGAAGATATGTAAGGATTTACTAGAGTTAAGCTGTAATTTGGAAATAAGGACTTCAGCATGGTTGTCCTTTGGTGGGTTATAGGGTATAGAGGTGACCTGTAGTCCATCCTTAAAAAGAAGTTCTACTCCCCCTCCCTTTCTTTTTATATGGTCAAGTCTAAATATGTTATAACCTGGTGGGATAATTTCATTATTATGTGTTTTAGGTTTTAGCCAAGTCTCTGTCAAACATAAAATATCAAAAGAGTGTACATCAAGGAGAGCATGAAGATGGGGAACTTTGTTATTCACACTTTGGATATTGAGATGTGCTATGAGGAGAGAGTTGGGGTGTTTGTTGGGGATGAGAGGAATAGAGGGATTGTTGGTGAGATGTCCAGTGGCTAGGACATTATGTTGGCCAGGATTAGGATGCATGTCTCCATCCTGTAAGGATTGCTTTTTTAGTGAAAGCAAAAGATAATGTATGTTACTAATTAGGTAACGGAATTTCTTTGTTGTTAGGTTATTGTATTTAATGTGGGCAAGTCTGTGGTATGTATCTAGGTTTGGATGTAATAGTGATATTATTATGGGTGTATGTGAAAGTGTGTAAGACTGTTTGTTTTTTTGGATGGTTAAATTGAGAAATATTTGGGTGTTCATAGGAGGTTATCAGATATGCTGAGGTTAATACAGATATGAGTGTGGCACAGAGTAGTAATTTAGTTAGGGTTGAAGTTTTGGTAGACATGATGGTAGAATTGGTAAGGAAATATTAGTTAGTTAGCAAAGGCCTAGGACAGGAAGAGGGGTATAAGTTTGGAGTTAAGATTGTAATTAATTAGGGTTAGAGAATGGTTAAGTGAAGAGTAGGTGTGGCTCAATTATCTAGGATGGTGGGAACACCTGATTTGTTGTGCGTGTAGGAGGGTGTGGTTTTAGAAGTATAAGTTTAGGGCTACTGGGGGTGGATGGGATTTGGGGATAGGGTACGGGAGTGGAGTGAGCCCGCAGGGCGAACGTTGCGGGTAGATACAAGAGAAGGAAGAAGCATATGAGAAACAATCAGAGAAAAAGTACTTTGAAGGAAGGTAAGTAATGTAGGTACAAAGACAGGTAGGCAGAGTGGTGGGAGGGATGGTAGGAGAAAGGTGCTAAAATAGTAATAAAACTTAGTGAACTGAAGAGAAGCAAAGTACTGGACAAGGAATTCTGTGAGGAATATGCTATAAGGTACAGGGATTGGTAGAGCTGGGTAAGGGTGCCACCTAGTGGACATAGTCAGTAATTACAGAGGTAAAATATAAGTGGGGGAAGTCTGGTCAAGGGAAGGCGGAAGAGGCTATTTATGGAATCTATTTCAAAAAATGTTGTGGGGAAAAATACAAACTACAAGGTATGGCTGCAGGCCATATGTTATTGAGGATGATTTACTTTTTATGAATGTGTTTGGAGTGCTACATTTTACTTTTTCCTGTCATGATTTAGAAGTCAGTAAATTACTTGTCCTAAATAAATGTGTCATCCACACTATGTGCTGTCAACTATACTGTTTGTTGGCATGTTACTTGCAATTAATTCCCATATTGACATATCAGTGCTGTGTCATGTCATGTCATCTTCAGAGATTTTGTGGGAGACAATACTCAGAAATGAGCATCAATGCAACCTGCACAAAACAGAAATGGGTAACTGAAAATGGATTCTGCAAATTACATTTCAGTAGGCTGTGCTCCTTAAAATTAGGGTTCTCTCTCTCTCTCTCTCTCGTTCAAAGAAAAGGATTTTGACTTCTGTGACCTCTGTTGAAATATAGCAGATTTACTTTTTTATTATCATGTAACTAATATTTTTCAAGGAGTACACAAAAGTTGCTGAGTGCTGGAGGAAATCCAATGCACTGAAGCCTGGGCAAACAAAATGCACCTTCTGAAATGTGTGAGCTAGAATTCAATGCCAATACAAGCATGTATGCACCTAGAATGGAAAACGCCTTTGGTGAATGTGTAATTATGTAGGATGTTTAGGTGCTGATCAGTTATCAAACCAGTCAAGAACCATGATATACACATATCAAATTACCTTAAGGTGGCAAGACAAGTGAGAAGCATCGAACAGCAACAGTCAGATGCTGCACGCCACCGGAATAAGGTGATTTGCCAAAACTAGTGTAATGCTGTCACTGTATCACTTACATTTGAGATAACATCACAAACACAGACCAGAAGAAAACATCCCTGAAAGAAAACAAGCACAGATCAAATGACCTGGAAACAGATTGAAAAAAAAATAAATAAAAATAAGAACACTAATACAAAAATGACACAAAAGGGAAATGTTATACCTCAACTTAATCTCTCCCATAAAACCTTAACCACATAGCATCATGCTTAAAACAGACACATCCATTTAAACAAGAATGCATTTTTGCTTGAATAAAAAAATAAACCTTGATTCTCCTCAGTTAAAGTGAAGAAAACATGTTCAGATATGAATATACAAAATATAGCATTCGTATACATACCAATGTGGCCACCACCAATTGTGTAAGTCTTCCCAGATCCTGTCTGCCCATAAGCAAAAACAGTCACATTGTAACCTTCCAAAAAGGAAACAACCAGTGGTTCGATACAAGCCAAATAAATGTCATCTTGAGCAGACTTTTGGCCAAACACAAAGTCAAAGGTGAAGACATGGTCTTTACCAATTATAATCTGTTGTGTGTTAGGAACTATACGCACACACACTTGATGTCTATGAAGAATTTCTCTTGGAAGAAGTGGACGGATTCGCACAGCCACCTTTACTGGTATTTCTTCCATTGCATTAGAAAAGCATGTTTTCTCACTGTTGGCTTAATAGTGAAAACATGAAGTGGCAGAGGTTGGTATTGCGTTGATATTCATAACACTGCTGTATTACAAAAGAAACAGAGGTAATGTAAACATTTTACAGCTTTATTCAACATTCTTAAAACACCCCCTTGCTGCACTCTACACTAAATAAAACCATCTATAGGGTCAAACCTCAAAGATAAGTGGAATCCACACTTGCAATGACCTTTGAGTTCAAACAAATTGGACCAATCAGCTAAAAGCTATAAGTCTCACAGGCAGTTTCTGAACACTTAACTTACTTCACAGATATGCAATAAAAGAGAGAACAACCAAATGTGATAGAAACCAATTAATTCTCCCAAGAAGCGGTGCTGATTCATGCAGGTCCAGGAAAAAAAAAACTGGCAAGACAGAAATGCATCAGAAACCAGAGACAGTATGAAAACTGAGTTGTTTTTGATCACTGCTGTTTACAACGCATGGTACAGCAACATATTTAAGTATTAAAAAAATGATCCTGTGCACTATGGCTCTGAAGCATCTCTCACTACAGTTTTTAACCTGCTTTCTGAACTAGAACCAGGTTAAGCAATTTTCAAACGTACTCTATAAAAAGATTCTGAATAAGGCCACCGCGTTAGAATCACATTCCACTGTACATGGTATATTTGTACAAATCATTAAAAAAACATAAAAAAACAGTGACAACAGCATAAGCAGGTCAGCACTCATAATAATATCCTAGTGTTGAGACACTATTTGCAAACCTTGGTATACAGGTTTTCAGCAAGTTGTTTCAGGTGGGGGGGGGGTGTGCTATTCCTCCATGCATGCCAGCCATCCCTTACTGTAGCAACATCAAACATGCTACCAAATAATCCTTCCTGCATTACAAACACTATAACTATCAGAACTCCAGATGCATCCCCACCAATCCCAGCAAGAGCAAGCTACTCTTTTCAGCATTCGCAGTGCCATAAATTTGAACTTGACTCATTGTTTAAAAGTAAAACACAAACACCTAGCTTTAAAATAACTTTCTTGAAGAGGAAAGTGTTAATAATCAACAAATCTACTTGAATGGGAGATTTTTCCCTGCAAAGAGAACTTATCATCCCAGCAAAAGAACAACACAAACCAATTGTCAATCCTCAAAACCACCAGAGGAGCATACTCTTTGGCATGGGAGATTTTTCCCTACAAAGAGAACTTATCATCCCAGCAAAAGAACAACACAAACCAACTGTCAATCCTCAAAACCACCAGAAGAGCATACTCTTTGGCAGCGGTAAAGTTGTGAAGGGCTTAGCACCCAAACTTGTCTTTTAGTCAGCTCTGCTGCCTGAGTGTGTGGGCATGTGGAAGGTGTCCTCAGGACACTGTCCTGAAGCTGCAGCCAGCTGTTATACCCTTGGCAAGGTATAACCCCTACAGCTAATGCTACTGCAGCAATGATCAATATGATGAACATCACCAGATCTTACAAATGATTCAACATAATCAACATAATTTCTATGTTTTGTGGAGAACATACCACAAAGCTTGTCTCCAAAATAAAATAAAATAAAATAAAATAAAATATTGCGGCAGCAGTTGCATGGTAAACTAATGAAATTCAACTGATGAAATGCAACTGTCGCATCAGGTGGCTCCTGTTCCACCTGCACTGAGTTTAGGGTGATCACCAATCCTTCTTTACGTAGGACAGTCCCGCATTGAGCAAGTGTTTCATACGCAAAGAAACACGAAACAAGTCTCGACTACGGGATGTTTATGAGAACACATATTTTATAACCCCCATTTATCAAGCCGGTATACACAAAGATTCTTCATTTTGGCTATAATGTCAAATTATGTAGTTTTATTGCTTGACTACATGCGTGCAAACCACCATGTTTCAGAAAGTCATACCCTACTTTAGGCAATTACAGCGGTAGCGACCCTAACAGAGTTTATGCTTACCTGTTGCACACCATCCACTGTCAATGAAGCACCTGACAAAAAAATTAGCAAAACAACCAAAGGGCAGCAAGCAGGACTGGTGACACTGGTAACACTAACACAACGAACTACGAAATCCAAGGGCATGAAATGGATATCTCATACAAACAGCCTACAAAGTGACAATCACCCACATATCCTCAAACTTTCTCTTTCCAGACCGCTTCTCTCTTTGTTTGCCGTTTACCTGGCAACGGCGGGACATCAGGAAGTTTACAAGCAATGAAGCGAAAGGGTAAGAGCGAAGCTTCACACTTGTAAAGAGCACTTAAACGAACAGCGCCACCAGCAGAAGAGTGTTCGTTATTAATCTCCAAGTAAAGGTGTGTTATATTGTCTTTTCTAACCAATGGGTCAAGCCTGCCAGTGTTCGTTTTGCGTGCTTTTGTTTTCAAGTAGTGAAATAAACGTGTATATCACAAAACGACAGTCTTGAGGGTCGTTGCATAGCTCTCAATGAATCAGGGTCAAATCCAGAAATAATCAGGGACACTTTTAAAACATTCGTACTATTAATTTGAGATGTCGGAAGAAGATAGTGTAAATTCGTTTATATTTTCTGAAGTAAAAGAAGTCTATAAATCTAAATATTGTCATTATTTATTAAGTATAATTTACCACCTTTTCTCTAAAAGTCACTCACCAATTTAAGGAAGGATTAAGAGGGCGAGAGCTGAAATTTGAGTCAAACTCTAGGTAGGGTAGGGTTGCCACCTTTTCAAATGCCCAAAGTGGGACATTTATAGTACAAACGTCAGATTTTGCAGGGCAAAACATACCCACGACCGGTACAAAGGACAGAACTTCACTTTTTTGCCTAAATAAAAGCTTATTTGTGTAACATTTTAGTTCCTTATTCTGTTTCTTATAACATTTAGGTGTTTCAGATACAGAATAACTGTTTTATGCAACTATTACATAAAATATAGAAAATAATTTTGTTCTAAAATCTCAGGACATTTGCCATTTTTTCAGTTTTTTTGCAGGACACAACTGCTCAAAGAGGGACTGTCCCTCGCAAAGTGGGACAGGTGGTAACCCTAACTGTAGGATGTTCCTGAAAATCAGGAACTTATGTTAACTATACAACAATTGGACAATTAAAACAATCACCGATTTTGCTGGAGTACGGCACCCCTTCTCCCTAAAATGGGATGCACAGCACTATACACCAGACGTGCAATCTTTGCACTCTTCGACAAATGCAAATTAATGCAGATAATCTTATCTTACTTCATTAAATCACACGTCTCAATATCTTAGCCCAAAAACTCGAACAAAGCTGAAATAATAGAAATACCACCAGGGGAGTATAATGCGCAGGCGGGGAAGGTCCCGCCATTCGATGGGGCGTGGTCACGCCAACGTTACTTTGAAGAGCTAATATGGTAATATGGCACATCAGGAATGTATTAGAGATCCTTGTCTAAGAAGCATATGACATTTAAATGACATGGCAAGCTATTAAAGTAGATATTTACAGTTACCGAAAATATATAGTTTCAAGTGAAAATACACATGCGAATTATTTAGACACCTTCTGAAAATTGTCTTGCTGATTTACATAATATTTAGTATCAAATTTGTACTCACATCTCCCAGACTGCCGCCCCCCCCCCATCAAGCCACACCCGAACCAAAATGCTGCTATCCTCCACCCACTTTCTTACAAGCTGCTCTCCAGGCCATGTCCCCCTTCATAATTCTGCTCTCTGAACAGATCACCTGCAATTATATGCCAGGATGGGAATCACTTACATGATAAAACAACACAGGCATTTCAGTCCAAATGTGCATCTTCCTTACATGGAAAAATAGGTACTTAAGTATTATCGCAACCAGATTTTACGACGTGGTATACTTTCTTCTCTTTTACTAAAACTACAACAAATAAGTGTAATCAGGGAGGGTGAACTGTTAAAAAGTATTCTAGGATATTGGTGGTGGGTTTGTAAGATGATTAAGGGTTAAAATTTTAGACTTTGCGGGTAGTGTGCTTTAAAGACTTAAAGCGGTGAATTCAGCAAGCAGCTCAGTCTTCAGATATTAGTCTCAGGTCTGCACTCCTGCTTTCTGCTGTTGTAAACGACAAATCGGAATGGTAAGTTAACTTCAGTTTTCCACAGCATCTCATCACTTTCACTCTGAAACAGAAAACAACACTGAAATCCTCGACGGGATAGCGGTGTATAAGACTGATGTTAACCTACCATTCAGAGTGCTTTACAGCAGCAGAAAGCAGGACTGCAGACTGGAGGCTAACAATCTGAAGACTGAGCTGCTTGGTCCGCCAAACAGAAAAACGGAAAAGCCACATTGGTGTTAAACTGATGTCAAAGATACTATTAGGAAAGTACCGTACATTTTGTACACTTTCACAAGAAGCCTTAAGAAGGAGCTTGACTTTCCAGATCCTGTTTAAAACACATAGAGGATCACAGTCGGCCTGAATCTGTGGTCAGTGTAATAGAGCTCATGGTTCTACGTGCTGTCTTTAAAAAGAAATGCATGCATGAAGAAATACTTGTCCCTCTCGCAGTTGGCTGCCAAAGTCCGGCTTCCGTTTCTTCTTCCTGCTCATGTTTAACTGGCAAAACCTATCAGTAGGAGTCAACAGACACCACCTTACTCAAACATTCACTCCTTTCAAGAAAACATTAGGAGTTAGACAGTGTTACAAATCTGGTTGCGATAATACATAAGTACCGAAAAATATAAAATGCCATTTCATTTACATACAGGCAAATTTCACTCCAGTGGTGCTTTACCCAGATGCCGTGATTGCATTTTAATAAAGCATGACACAGCTCATAGATGTGTAAGAAGCAAATGCTGTCATGATTAGTTTTTATTAGCAGTGCTACTGGGTCTTGTCTAATAGCTTCTATTGCCTTTGTCTAGTTTTCCTATTTACTCCTGCATTGAAGACACGAGCCAGGAACTCTGCAGTCAGACCAAGAGTATGCTGTTAGCAATGACTAAGCCTCTGGCGAGTGTTTCATTACAGACATACCATATATGAAAGGTGTGGTCTGCAAATGAATAAGCTGATACTGTGTATTAACACTACAATGTCTAGCACTCACATTCGAGCTGCTGGCAATGTCCTAGTAATTCAGCATCATCATCATCATCATCATCATGTCCTAGTAACTGGCTTCAAAAACTTGGTAAGTAGCTGGTGACATTCTAGGGAGATCTAGTTTGTATCACCCTGGGACAAGATGATTGATAGTCTGACTTGCTTTGCAGACAACGTTCTTCATCTCTTGTTCAAGGGGTTCTGCATACTGGCTAAACTGCTCCTGCATTCTTTTTTAGGCAGAGTTCACCTTATGAACATCCCAACCTAACAAAAGCATGTAAAGCCAGACTAGTCAATATCAATGCGACTCTTCCTCAATGCCAGGAGTCTTAATAAAATGCCTGAACTGGAACTTTAATGTATGTGCAGATATTGAGACAGTGTTCAGTTGCTACAATGCAGTCCTTCCATGCTGGGTTTGCATCTACCATGCATTTAGACCCACTAGGAACTGTATTGGGATATCTGTTCATTACTGATAGTATTCCCCTCAAAAGCCATACCTAGAGACTTCCCCAGTGAACTCACAGAACTCCAATTTACCCTAGGAAAGTCAAACTTCCAGCAAGCAACATCACCTTCTTTAGATACTTTAAGAAGGTAAACCCCATGCAATTATACAATGAAATCACAGAGATTACCCCTTCTCTGGAACAGACAGTTTGTGTGAAACCCAGTCCTGTTCAAGTCCAGTTTGGACCAATGGATGGGAAATCACAAACTCATCCCTGGCTTGTCACCTGTGGCCCTTATGAACATGGACAGTTTGTACATACCCTTAGGGACAGGCATATACCATGGCTGTTCTACTCCATGGGCATTGACAATTGGGAAAAGTAAGGCATGAATGACTAGGCTTAAAAAATCTGTATGGCCAATAGCCTAGTAACTTCCTATATATATATACACTGTACTTCTACAGTTGACCCTGGTTATTCTGCTAGTTATGCAAAGGCTCTTTATGGCCAGCTAGTCAAATGCAATGACCCAGCAGTCCTTATCAAGACTAAATATAGTGGAAGATTCAAAAATAAGCCATCGTGTTTAGTGGTAAATGTAATAAAGTACACAACAAAAAGAAGAAACTTTTTAAATTACCAAGAAGGACCAGAACTCTCTCAGCATAAGAAAAGTATAAAAGAAGCCCACTAAGAAACTGAAGGCCACTATAAAGACCAACAAAGCATTCCATGAACTGAGACTAGCAACTGCAGCAAGGGATAACTACAAGTCTTTCAGCTATGTTAGAATACCAAGAAATAATTGACAACACTACTTAGAACTTTTCTGCAATATCACTTCCTACTCCAACCCAAAAGACAGGTCAAAAATCTCTCCTGAAGCTTCTATCCTGAATCCAATCATCCATGAGTCACTCCCCCACCTAAAATTACAAAGGATTATGTCTTTAAGATACTCTGAAGATCCAAAAGCACAAATTGTATAGGTCTGGATAACATACTAGGTTGTCTAATCAACAATGTCAAACACCCTTGCTGATCCCCTCTTAAAACTCTTCAACCTAAGGCTAGCTACAGGCTATGTCCCCAGATCCTGGTGCACTGCTGTAGTGATGCCCCTCTACAAGGGAAGACCCCTTCACGGACCCTGGAAACTACAAACCCATCAGCCTTACAGAATTATAGGAAATAGAAGGCAATCAAGCCATGAGACCATTTATGCCTTGCTAATACCCACACCTGCATGAGTTTTGACATCACTTGTGACATCACAGAGACACACTTACCCACATCCATTGACTTCAGTATTGAGTTTGCAACTGTGTGTACTACATCACACACCAAGGTTAACTGTAACAAAATTGTTCATCCCATTGTGAAAAAAGGGATGGCAAAAGCCAAACTGAGCCTTCTGGTTATGTTCACTTAAAATTAAATATAGAGCAAATACATTTCCAGGCCATCAAACTTACTAACAGAAATACACCAAAACCATAAGACTGCTGTCAGTAAAGACCTCTTACCTTAAAACAGGAGGGTAACAGTCTACATTCCACTCATGCAGTATGTACCTTCAACAAAAAGTTGTTCTTTTGTATATGCTAATGTGCATAAATGTGTATGTGTCTGTGGGGGCGCTAAATAAGCTGCTGTCCAATCAACTAAATTTATAGCCATGACCTATGCAAGTCAGCCGAACCTAACTCCTGAAGAATAGAATCCATTAATAAAGTTCCCTCAAATCCCAAGAAAGACAACTAAATTCCACTCCTGCTCTGTACTACAGGCAGGACAAGTACATAACTTTGCTGAACACAGGCTAATGACCATAAAATTATAGACACAAACTGTGGTTGTAGTAATATATTAAGCTACTCTCTTCAGTAGATTTAGGATTCCACTTCCGGGTAGAAAGACTTGTGCAGCTCTACAGTCCTGTTTGCCTTAAGACAGATTCCCTCCTTAAGCAAAGCTGTATTTTTATGTGCTTCATCTCACCCTCTTAGCAATCTATCATAAATCAAATATACAGGTAAAAAATGAAAAAAGTTGTATTCCATCTTCTATAATACTCTCAGTATAATATCCACACACAATCGTGAATAGCATGCATATCAATATTCTTCACTGTCCTCTGGTTAAACCTGTTAAATAATGCTTTGCCCATATCTTACCTGTTATACCCAGATCTAATTCCTGTACTTTGAGATACAGTAACTCAGGAAATTTAATTTTCTCACAACATAAATGTACTCAAAAATCACCACTCTCATAAAAAGACCAACTAACAAAAATGCCACACCAGCCATCTGAAAATTAGCTCAGCTTTGTTCAGCTAATCATGATGATCAAAATGGGCTACTATTTAGTTCTAATAAAAATACCTTTCAACTTATTACCTCAAGAATTCTGGACAAAGTCAGAAATAAAGAGGAGACAATGAGCCAAACAGGGATAGATTTTAAATGTTGCTCTTATAAACCTTAAAAGTTGCTAGAATAACAGGTTCTGCATTACCGTGCATTTTTCTGATAGATATAAAGCTTGAAACTCAAATATCTGCCCTAAGTAATGGCAATTCTCAGTGATTTGCCACACACACACACACACACACACACACACACACACACGCACGCACGCACTCACGCACGCACTCACGCACGCACGCACACACACATTTTATGAGAAATTGACTAAACTATGAGGCAAAAATCTTAACATTCTGAAAATCCAAACACTTCAGAAGTATAACTGAAATAGATCTAGCACAACATCCAGGTAAATTTAAGCAGAATTAACGTCCCTTCCATAATATTTAATGCAGGAAAATGCCCACTTCATTTCAAAAATATAATTTAGCTCTGATCTGAAACAGTACATTTGGGGGAAAGAAAGCTTGTCTGTTAGCTAGATTTCCAAGAGTCATGACTTGCTAGTACAAGGGAGTAAAGACTAAAATTGAATCCTACCCAAATCAGCTATTAAATTAGTCTGCTGCAGAAAAGCTAGACACATGCAGAAAAAAAAATCTGTCACAGAATGAAGACAGCTGCAACATTATTTAAAAAAGGTAAGAAAATCTAAAGTCTACAAAAAAAAAAAATCTTATCAACCTACAAGCCCATCGCAATCTACCAATTGCATGAGCTGTACCAACATAAGGTAAGGGAAAGCCACGTCAGAGAACCAGGAAGTCAAATTGATTTCTTGGGGCTTTTCCCTACCTTCCAAACAAAGCAGGATCACGGTCAAATGGGGCCCTAGGCAGGGTAATGGATCAACCCCCCCCCCATACACAGCCCCCTGCAGCCATTCCTGTGTCCAATTACTTGGCTATTTCTCCCCAGTTGCCATAAACACTGTTCAAACCTCTCAGTGTGCATATTCCTTTCCGCTTTACTTCTAAAATGCTTACAGATATATGGATTTAATTTAAAATTTTTATTTCAGATTTTATAGGACAAACACTGCTAGACATTTGCTAAACAAAGCAATATAGTCAGACAATGAAACTGGGCTTAGCATTAGACCTTCTCTGCCCTTGAAACTCACATTCATTGAAATGGCATTGAAACCTACCTTCAAAGAAAATGTATCTGGCAAATGGTGGATACAGTTTACCTTTGAGTTGTTTTAAAATCATAGACCCCTTGCACACATTTATGTGTTCTTTGATTCCCCTTTCTGATTGTATTAAACTATATTCTTTGTATAATACAGCACAACATGATAGAGCGTGTTTTAAATTTGTAGTTTTGAACATTTTTTCCAGTAAGCAATGAAACAAAACGTCTGAACCAATGACAAAACTGCCCAATTCAGAACATTTCAACCATAAAAGGCCACTGAAACTTCTGTCAATCCAGTCCACTAATATCAGTCAATATGCACAATCTCTGCAGAAGTAAGAGTCATCAGAATAATTCCACATTAAAGATATTCTATAACTAATGAAGAGGTTGCTGCTAGCAAACAACTTTATATTTCAGTGTTTCATGTACAAATTCAGTCCCTGCTGCCCTTGAAGAATAAATTGTTTTTGTTACATTAAAAAATGGTAAGCTGGTAGTATTGCAATGGGGAATGGATGGAAAACTGATAGGTTCATAGTTATTACACATCTCATCCAAAGGAAGACATACTCAGGACTGCAGCATCCCACCCCCCTTAAGTACAACACAGTATCAGCAATCTGTTTACATGCTGTGGGAGTAGAGCCCACAGCCTTCTGCATCAAAAGCAAGTGTGCTGCCTGTTGTGCTACTAAAAATAACTTTCAATTCTATAGCATAATAGTGATAGCTGCCAAAAAATTGAGTTTCAGGTGCATTTCTCAAGGAATTCACACACACACACACACACACACATACACACACACACACACACACACACACACACACACACACACACACACACACACACACACACACACACGTACACAATGCCACTTAGCACAATACATCGGGACAAAGCCTGAGCAATAGGGATACATTTTAAATACTGCTGTCATAAACTTAGAAAGTTGCTAGAATAAAAGGTCTTGTGTTACCGTATATTTTCTGAAGGGTATGAACTTTGAAACTCAAATGCTTGATTTGCCACAAAAATCCAGAAAATCACAAATTTTATGAGGAACAGACCAAAAATATGAGGCAAAAATCTGGACCATACCTCTCAACTTCTTAACACAAAAAATGCAGACAAAGTCTGACATGGGGGGGTGGGCAAAAATAGGGACAGATTTTAAATATTGCTCTTATAAACTTAAAAAGTTGCTAGAAAAACAGGATTTGTTTTAGCATGCATTTTATTGAAGGATATGAAGTATGAAAATCAAATGTATGTCATTATTTAATGACTTCAATCCTTAGATCATCTCAGAGATTTGTCAGAACATCACAAATTTTTTGAGAAATCGACTAAAAATATGAAGCAAAAATATGGACATTCTGCAAAAATTCGGACTATTAAGAGGTATCTCTCTCCTTCTCTCTCTATAATGCTTACTCTCTCTCTCTCTCTCTCTCTCTTACACACACACACACACACACACACACACACGCACACACGGACTCCTTACATATCTGTCTGTGTTGTCTGCAGCACACACCTGCAGAAGCAGCTTGAGGAACATCCCTTGTCCGTCTGTGGAAGCATCGCACACACAACTGAAGTAACTAGAGGACCGTTCCAGCTGGAGACGCTTCTTTTTGTATTTGTATTTGCATGGAATGCAGAAAGGCACAGGTTTGTGTGATGATGACACACGCTGGAGTCAGATGCAAGAATATTCTTAAAGAAGAATGCACTTAAAAACATTTAATTTTTTAAATGTTAAAATTAAATATGACAGTCCTGAGACCTGCAGGCCCCCTCCAAGCCAGCGGCCCCCCCTCACAGCCAGTGGGCCCTAGTCAACTGCCTTGGTTGCCTAGTGCTGGATCCAGCTCTGCTTTTGAATGGTGATAATTGAGCACTTCTCACCCTGTAATTGACAGGGGTGAAACAATAGAAAGCATGCAAATGCCCGATGAGCGGCAAATTGCTTTGCAGTCTCAATCAAGGCATTTTGTGCAGTGCACGACATTTTTTTGGCATTTTCTTTCTGTTATTTATTTATTTATTTTTTAGCTGAGCTGCCTTTTCCCATTAGTCCAAGTGCCTGTTTGATTTGCTACCCCCTCTTCTTTGCAAACTGTACTGAAGTGTGTACAGTCTGTATGTGTCCCAACATCCTTGTAAACTATACAGTTACAAAAAAAAAGAAGATACCATTTTAAACTTGGATTGCTGTTTTGTAAATCATACATGAGCTATAAAATGCATATACAGTATGAAATTAAATTGTAAGGAATGCTGGAAAAGAAAACAATAACAGTTTTGATAACGAGAGATAGGAATAAGAATTGATGAGTAGTAGAAAGGAGGTATAGCTCTTCCATATATGTACTTTTCTTTTTAAACAAGAAACATTTTTATTGAATTATTACTTATGACATAGGCAATTGTAGATTTATATAAATGAAAACAAACCATATTGACATATTTTAATTACAAACATTATACATCACGTATAATATCAACTCATTGTCAGCCAAACATTACATAGCTCATTCTAATCCTGCCCTCTTTTAAACTTCATTCATCCTTCAAAACATTATTCTGCTTGTATTGTTCTCACATTTCACATTTTTTTCTATGTAATTTGCTCCTACCCTTTTATAAAAATCCCATTTCCAGTTGTTTTGTCTCTGTTACTATATATCCTCATGACATTTCTCATGTCTGTGCACAATGACTGGCATTTCTTTCTCTGTCTGAGAATATCATCAAGCTTGGCTCCCAAGAATTTGTTTTTTTTCCATAGAGTGTAAAAGGTAACCATTTTATATTCTGAGATTCTTAACTGTGAACCCCAGAATAATGACAACGAATGAGTGAAAATGCAGATTTATATTGATAAATATATAGCTAGATGGATATATATTTATATATATAGATATATGCAAAATCTTAAGAGTGATTTTTCTCACAGCATTTCCTTTTTTCCATATGTTGGTGATCTTGGAGTTCATATAAATAAGTTCAGGGGTGTGGGGGGCTTGCTCCTATTCTGTAGTGCTGGGGACTTGTCCCCAAGCAAAAAATAATTTTAAAGGGAAAATAGTGACCTTCATTGTTCATTGTTCTGCATTTTCATACTTGTTTTTCATAATTCCAAGACTTGCAGTTACAAGTCTCAGAATTACAATAGGGAGCCAGTCTAAAATGATTTGTCGCAACACTGAACCCAGTCACATTACTCACTCCCTAGCTACTTGGTATCTTAAAGCTGTAGTGTTTTCAGATACATAGTATTTGACACACTGGGAGAGTTAAGGGGATGCTAGAACCCAATTACAAATGGAATTATAAAAACTACATTCTACATATATTACTAATAAGAGATATACTTACGTGAAATGTGTCTGACAATTACATATATGCTATATTCATAGGCCTATTTTAATGCAATATTCATTTATAAAAGTTCTCATAATGGCTGACATGGAAGATAAGGGATCTTAGCTTGAATTCGTTATCATAACTAGCAGGAGCTAGAGGCAACATTTGAAATGCATCTCATTAAGGTTACTCACATTCTTTAGGCCATTTACTCTATATTTCCTTTTATAACAACACATTCTATTGTTTTCTTTAATAAATATACTATGAAGGAGCATAGCTCCCAGGTGTACCTCATTATGAGGAACATTCTTCATTGAGTCTTAAAAAGTCCATGTTCCTTATTGTCCTACACTAAAAGTGTTTGCCACACATTTAGCGTTAAGAATTTAACTGGTAACCATACTAAATAATATTGAATCATATTAATTCATCAAAAGAAGATTGTATAAATATAAAGAAACACATTTATCCATCTTGTGAGTTTCCTCACTGAAGTTATTAGTAAGCTGTTGGTAAGTGTTCTACATTTTTTCATTTGTTTCATATTATGAGAATTAGTAGTGTTCCATATTTTGTAGATGGAAGGTTGAGAGCTATGTGAGGGTGTTATAGTTACTACTCTTTAAAAGACAAAACATTACTATTTATCTATATATTCAGAGAGTGGAAGTTGAAAGTCAAAATGAAAATATTAAGGTCCTTTATGATGGTAAGGTTGTTAGTCTACATGGATTTAATATTTTTTGGATGCCACTGTTCAGAGAAACAATAAAGCCATGGAAAGAAATGTAGGCAGACTTCCATTTAATAGTAAAAGCCACAAAACACATAAATGTATTCAACACTTTGATACTTGGGGAAAAAAGTATCAGGAGTCTAAGTAATGAAGTGGATTGGTTTGTAACAGCCCACATCTGAGGAAGTGCTAGAAACGAAAACGAAGTGTTGAATACGTTTATGTGTTTTGTTGTTTTGTGGCTTTTACTATTAAACGGAAGTCTGCCTACATTTCTCTCCGTGGCTTTATTGTTTCGCTGAACAGTGGCATCCAGGTTCATTCTTTGGTTTATTTGTGCGATTTTTCCTTGTTTGCCTGCTTTTTGGATTTATTTAATATTTTTATTACACCCATTTGGAGATTAACAATGAGCATTTTTCTCTTTTTAGTAAGAGTCTCAAGTTTATTCCAAGTAGTACAATTAGCATACCTGAAACTTTGACAGAGATTAAGATTTATACCAGGAAACTGGGATTACACTTGATGTTTCGGGATAAAAATGACGAGATTTTAGAAACAGTAAATAGAGAAGAAACTTTTCGACGTAGGAGTACATTTAACCCCCTACCCATCCCACCATCTCAGTGTATGAACATTTATGACACACATTCAGTTCTGACTTCTCACAGGAAAACATTTTTTTAATCTCAATAGACAAGAGATAGCACTACTAAGGGGAATAAGATCAGATGATTCTATTAGAGTAATGAAACCTGACAAAGGGGGTGGGATGGTTTTAGAAGAAGGTGTCAATTATAGTGCCAAAATGCTGGAGATTTTGTATGATACCAACAGATATATGGAAGCTTCTTATAATGAAGTAATGATTTCTCATAGGAAGGTGCAACAATTTTTGGAAGATTCTCTGTTTCAGGGAATTATTTCTGAAGCATTATTTAATTTTCTTAAAACCCTACTATACCATAAGCATTTGGAATTCTGAAGGTACAATTAAGCAACATTACTTGATTCTCTTTGGTAATAATAAAGTAGTATTATATCCATAAGCATCTGTTCAGGTGATAATCCAAAGCACTGCAAAATTTACTTCTGAATCCTAGTACCGAAAAAATGTCAGCCATCTTTCTCTGTACTTGCACTCTTTATCATGAGATTTTTTACTGTCTCTATTTCCAGTTGACTATTACTTTGCAGATATCTCAGACTGGTAGTAATTAGGCTGAATTCTCATATGTTCACAAATGATTTTAATTTGTAAAGTAAACACATGGAGCATTATCAGAAATCAATGCATTGGGTACGCTATGGAGCATTATCAGAAATCAGTGCATTGGGTATTCCCTGTCTTGAAAAATATACTTTCAGTGCACATATAATAATAATTATACCTATCATATTTTTCACCTTTACTTCTGGATACATTGGATAATAATCTACACATTGCAAATAGTGATATTTCTTGAACTAAAAGATATCTGTACCAGCTTTATTTCATAGCAGGTTAGATATCTTATGAGGTACAATCTTTTCTTAAGGGCTCTAAAAATGACTACGCTTAGTTCTGCACAGCTTGCTTAATTCACTCTGATGTGCCTAGTCACCAGAGCATATCATCACATACTATTTACTAACACTTTACAGTTGTCAGAGGAGACTCATGATTTTTTGCAGCAATGATTCTCTGAGTTGATTAGGCATTTTAATTTTATATGACTTTGACATCAGTCCTTGTATACTACTGATTTCACTCCTGTAGGGTAATACAGTTGTATGTTTTTATGTATGCTGCTATTCGATCTGGTCATCTTCATAGTAAATTACTGGGCGGCTGCAATTCTCTGTCCTCTTGTGTAAACTTCTTAAATTCCTTTTTTTCTTCAGGAATCGGTAGCTACAATATGACCAATAATGTTTCTATCTTTTGATTTACCAAATCTTTCAATTTTCTCCTTCCTGAGCTCTACTCAACAGATTTGCTAAAAACAATTGTTTCCCCTGGGTTATATTATACTGTTAATTTATACTGCTGTAGATTAGAATTCTTCATAGTGGCAGAGGTACCTAGTACAAGACATTTCAGAAGATACTCTACAATGGCTTTTTATTGATCTTGACCAAGACCCATCTTCAATATATGTACTCATGAAATTAATAATAACAGACATTTATTAACCACATAGGCCTGGTGAATACACAGACCCTTTTCTGGAGTGATCTGGGAGCAATGACTGGTTAAGTGACTTGCTCAGGGTCACACACCAGGTAAATGAGGGCTGACAGAATCAAACCTTATACCACAGGAACTATAGCTCACAGCCTTAACCTTCTGCACTAATGGACATAAAAAAAAGAAATTACATTCATATATAATGGGTGGAATTTTTTTCTCAGTCTGAGTATAGTTGGTCTGTGCATCAGTAAATTTTCTAAAATAGAGCCATTGGGAATGCTTATGGGCAATAAAGTGAAAAATATTACATTTGATATTGGTTCATATACAAAAGACTCATGGCACTTTATTAGCAAATTATGGGAGTTTACTACAACTGATTCTCTTAACTGTTTAGCTTCAGAAAATTTTAATTTTGGTAAAATGGATGTAATTTCCCTAAATATGACAATACCTCATGGGACTGGTATGGAATATTTCACACAATGCATCAGTAGGTATACTACTCTTATGGTTTCTTAAATATGTTTAACGTGTCATCTAAATGACCCAGAATGTGCGGAACTTTTTATGTTTGACAACACGTATTACAAGCAAATATCAGTTGTTTCTATAGTGACAGTCATAAGTTCATAGGTAAGTACTATGCTAGCTGTCCTTGCAAGCCATTTTAAGCCTAGCTAATTGTCCCTTCAAAGGTGAGAATCAAACCCTATACTTTGTGTCTATGAGGTAAACACCTTAACTATTATGACAACCCCGAACCCTCATAGCTCTTTTTTATCAATATAGTGTTGGCAAACTGTGAATCATTTTATTTTATTTTATTTAAGAATTCATTTTTGTAAGAATGTAGTGTTTTATACAAGATACATTAATGACGTTTTTAATCTGGAAGAGAGACGTGGCCTCTTTTCTGGAATTTGTAACACAATTAAATAATAGTGCCACGTTCTTATCTTTTACTTATACTGCTTCTGAAACCAAAGATACATTTTTAACTGTGGAGATTAGTTTTGATAACGACTTGCATTCTTTCTCTTCAAATATTTATAGGAAACCAATATTTCTGAATAGCTATTTACATTTTTCTAGTTCCCATCTACATTATGTGAAAGTAAACACAGTACAACTCATATGATAAGGATTTCCAGGTTTACTGCAGATGATGCTTTTATAACTGTAAGCAAAGTTTTATTGGGGATGTTAATAGTTGTTATTAGATGAATCCCGGATAACTATGATTATGGAAAGACTTACTAAATATCAACCAATTTTGTCTAACGGATCTGAAGCTGTGAAATTATATAATGTAGAAGAAGAAGAATTGTACATCTGTTATTATCCCTTTAACTTACACTATTGCAACAATTTCTATTAAAAATACTAATAATAATAACTGGATGTTTATTTTAGGTAATTAAAGTCTGATTAAATGAATTGATACTGAATCTAAATGTGTATATAAAACAGAGATGATCATTAAAAACTTATTTAAATTCCAAATCAGCGGATAGCAGACTAGTAAGAGAAAATGAATATTTTAAATGCAGAGGTCGTAATTACTTTACGTATGTTTTAGAAAATACTTACATTGAATTACTTAGTAGGGCTAGGACAGTTGGGGAGAAGAATCATTTCAAGTGCAGCACTTCCTTTGCTGTCTGTCTTGCTATTTGTAATTAATGTAGTTTATTCTATGTCGTGGAAACTTAAGCATTGACTTAGAAATTATATGAACACATATTGGCTTTCAGGAACAAGAGTATTGTAATGTTTTATACAGATATACAATTCAGTGTACTGGTTTTAAAAATATTTTATTTATTGTATTTGATTACATATATTGTGGGGATGGTGTTTTTGAATCATTATTAGAAACTACAATTTCATTAGTATAAAAGGCATCTGAAGTTCTGTTCTTTAAGACGATAGTTTTAAGGCAAAACTGGTTTGGTTGATTTGCTCACACAACTAATCTTGTAGAAAATATTTAAGTGTTTTACTGTGTGTACTTTCTGATGAAGTATTTGGGTTAAATTTATGTGAGATGAAATCATGAATTTTTTTAAATAAAATGATAAAGGATTATTTAGTATCACTTTTTGTTTACCTAATTTTTTTCTTTTTTACCTCCAAATTTTGTATGCCACAATCGTATACCCTCTCAAGAAAGAGAGTACAGTTTTTTTTTTAAATGATGATGTGCATCCAAAAGAAAATCACCTAATATTAAATGGTATAAACAGTAGAGTGGGAAATTCAGGGAAAATAATACATCATTGCAGAGTTTGGATGGGGAGGTTGTGGAAAGATGTAGCTGTGCTGAAAACTGTAATGGGAAAATTGTATATCTGGATGCTAGACAGATAGATAGATAGATAGATAGATAGATAGATAGATAGATAGATAGATAGATGAACATATACATTGATGGAGTGTAGCAACTTTACTTGACAGTTAAATTGTGACTCACTGGAGCTAACTTTCCACTCTGAGAGCCTTAAATGGGCATGTGTGTGACTATCCTTCATTAACTTTTACCTGCCTGCCAATTTCTGAGTTATTATCCTTAAACAGACCAGCCATCACTATGCAGCATCACCCTCTCCCAGTGTACGGCTATTTGTTTGAGCCTCTGAGATTGGCTGAAAACTCAGGACAGCCCATGTGTATTTAGGTGTCTGTCATCTGGCAAATGTGTAATATGAAAATTTAAGGGACATAGGGTCAGTGCCCACTGAAATAACTTCAGGTTGGTAGCATTTTGTCAGTACAGCCATTGAGTGGGTTCTGTTCTGTTGCAAGCATGAAATTCCAGCCCATCTGGTAGTATTTTAGGGATGGTGAAAGTCTACTTCATGGCTAAACCCCTCTCTTTTAATGGCTGAGCAGTACTTCTCAGCATCACTCAGCTTTTTTACTAATATAAAAGATGTAGCATTCCTCCTCTTCATCGGCCTGCAGTAATACTGCACATATGCCTGACCAGAGGCATCTATGTGTACAAAGAACTATTTCAAAAACTCAGAGGCTATGTGTATGGGCTCTACTCACAGCAAATTCTTATTTATATATTTATTGTTTTATTTATTTATTTGTGTCATATATATATATATATATATATATATATATATATATATAAATGTGTGTGTGTATTTATTTATTTATTTATTGATACATTTGTTGACTGGGTGAGCATACTGGTCCAAAGACACATTTCAGGTGTGAGCCAAGCCTAGAAGTCAATTTTATAATACAAAATTGACAGTATTTTCTGAGTAGTAAAAACTTTTCAAAGATGGATGTTAACAATACAAAACATGTGCAAGACATACAAGATAGTATACAGACATATAAATATATGCAATAACAGAATATATTAGCATGACTGGTATGTACAAAATATACAAATGAAGGAGGGATAGGCTGAAGGAGTTGACAGGCACCGCCAAGCAAATATTACAGAGGTATATATACATAGACGCAGTAATGTAATATATTGAAATGAGTGGTATGTACAAAATATATGAAGCTAAACACTGAAGAGGAATAATTCTAATTTGGGTACAAAAAAGGAAAAAGCCAAATCCTGGACCACAAAGGGCACAAAACTGCTGGGTGGTAAAAAGTAAAGTTTATTTAACGCCACTGAAAGTACACATGCGTTTTCGTCCAAATAACTCTCAGACTTCCTCAAAATTAAAAAAAAACATTCCATTTAGGTTCATTTATACAAGCATCAATTAAGAAAATTAATTAACAACCAAAAATTTTAAGAGCCAGGCATAAAAAACAAAAAAGACATTGAAAAAAAACTGAAATATCTAGCTGATATACTGCTTTAGAGTAAGAAACTTGATAACTAGAATTGATAAAAATATGATGTATGTTTAAAAAAATACACAAATATCACATAATGACCTAGATATATATCATTAGTTAAAAAAAAACTGTATAAATATATATATATATATATATATATATATATATATATATATATATAAATATATATATATATATATATATATATATATACACACACACACACACACACACACACACACACACACACACACACACTCCCATGGACTGAAAATGATATAATTAAAACAACCATGTTAAAATATAAAAGAAACATGGAATCATAATTTAGCTGTCCTCAATTTGAGTAGGGGCACAAGTGAAATATGATCATTAAGACCCGGAGATTTGTTAGATTCCAAAAATAACTGCCAATAGGTTTCTCTGTATTCCAATTTATGTTCCCAGGGTCCGCCTCTGGGTTCCTTAGGTACAGTTTCTAACAAAAAGAAAGAGAACTTAGCATTGATACATGATAAAGTATGTTTATACAATGCATTGTTGACATTACACCTACTGATATCATTTGTATGCTCATATATTCTATGTTTGAGCTGTCTCTCTGTCTTGCCAACGTAGAAACTGTCATAGCATCCACAGGTAGCTAAATAGACTAGACCCTGGGAATTATAGTCGGTATAAGTCTTAGCAGTTAAAGTTATTTGTCTACATGGTAATGATACCTGTTCTTTGTTGTTTATAAAAGAACATTGATTACAGATGCCACATTTGAAGGTACCCTTCTTTCTATGAACAAACACATCATCATGTCCTACCATCTCGAGCATGTTTTTAATATTTTGCCCCTTCCTAAAGACTACTTTGATGGTTTTACAAATTAGATAATTCAGTAAAACTTGAACATTTTTCCCATTCTTTTAACACTATATTCTTAATGTGCTGGGCATTAGAACTGAAGTTGGTAACAAATGCCCTGTTGTAACCTGTCTCACTGGAATACATACATCCATGTTTATTGGAAAAAACTACTTCCCATACCTAGGATAGGTCTGTAAATAGTTTTCCTACCATGTGTAACTTCTGTCCTGATAGAGTTGATAAGCTAAGTGGGGTAACCTCGTTCAGAAAACATCTGTTGCAACACAGCACATTCAGAAAAATAATCAGAATCATCAGAAGTCATACGACAAATGAGTACAAATTGACCTTTGATGATACCTTTTTTCTGATAAAAAGGATGTGTGCTGCTGTAAGTGATATATGTACTGGAGAAAGTAGGCTTTCTGAAAACAACAGATTTAAAACCATAGTCAGTTTTCTGTAATGTAACATCCAAGTAGTGGATAATAGAAGGATTGGCTTGATGAGTAAACCAGAAAAAATCAGTTGTTTGATTAAGGTAGGAAATAAAATCACTCAAAAGATCCTCACTCCCTAACCTAAAAATACAAATGTCATCCAGGAACCTGGAGTAAAAATTCCAGTATTGGAAGTAAACACAATTATGTACAAATTTGCGCTCTCACACAGATACAATGATATCTGCAAAGGTTGGAGCACAACTAGCTCCCATGGCTACCCCAGACTCCTGGCGATAAAATTCACCCTCAAAGAATAGAAAATTGTTTTTCAACACAAGCTCTGCCAATTTGTTATATAGAAAAATATCATTTTCAGTTACCACTGGTCTAGTTCTTAGGGCCTCTTCAAGCCAAGTCAAACCTAGGTCATGAGGAATGACCGAGAACAAATCAACTACATCTATTGTAGTAAATAAAAGATCATGAACTGACAGTTCCGGTTTGACCTTGCTCAGAAATTCCCATGAATCTTTGAGAATGTGTAGTTCACCACCCCATAGAGATTTAAGTTTCCAGACTAAGTACTTAGCAATGGGGGAGATTTTAGCTCCTTCTGAGGCTACAATGGGTTTAAGTGGGGGGGTCATCAGCACATTTATGTACTTTAGGTATCCCGAAGATAGAAGGTACACACGGATGAGGGTGGTACAAATATTGGTAAGTATTATGATCAATGACCCCTTGATCAAACAGATCTTTTAATGCTAACAAATACTACAAAAAAGGAAGTTACTGACCGAAGTAGTGCTTATTATAAATCAGTAAAGACAGCTGTGCAGTAGAGAAGAATGGCCATAGGTGGGTGGAGGTGGGGAAAATTCACAGGGTGAGGTTATGACATAGAGGAAGTGAGTGCATTACATTGCCTAAATGCTTGTGCTTCTCAATTAGTCTATTCACCTTCAAGGGAGACTAACATTTAATCAGGCCATTCAGGGGACAAGCAATAGTGATAAAATCAGGAATGAATTTTCATTAATAGCTAGGCAGGCTCAAAAAGCCTTGACATGCTTTTTATGTGGTTGATATGGGCCACCTTTGTACTTTTCCAACTTTTTCAACTTGTGCTTTCATTATTTCCCAGCATACTATATAACATAGACAGTGGGCATCTGCCATACCAACCTTGCACTTATCTGGGTTCGTCATCAGCCCAGCTTGATACAGAGAATTTAAAATGACCCAAGCTTTGGGTAGTTGGTGCTCCCAGTCTTCACAGAATATAACAAATGTCACTGAGATAGTATGCAGTATATATGATGTTGTCTCTAAGGATTTTACCCATCAGCCTCTGGAATGCTGTAGATGCTCCAAGGACAGCAAAAGGCAACACTGTATAAAGGAAGATCCTAGCTAATGCTGAAAATATCATTTTTTTATTGTCTGGGGCTAGTGACATTTATCAGTAGTCTTTGTTTAAGTCTAAAGTGGGCATAAACCTAGCCTTGACCAATTTCTTAATTAATTCAACCACTTATGGCAAGGAATATGAATCAACTTTATATATGTTTGTTAGCTTCCTGAAGTCATTGTAAAACATTATAGATCCATCAGGCTTTGAGGATCAGCACAATGGCCTATTCCAGTCCCTCTGAGATTCATCTATAACCCTAAGATGAAGTATTTGTTGCATTTTGTTCCCAACTGCCTGGCAATGGGATTCTGTAATTCAGTATGGTCTTAAGTATACTTTCTTCCATCCACAGTTTCTGTGTTGTGCTAAATTTAATTGGTTTTACTAAGCTACTCTAAGAATATATCTTTATTCCTGTGCACAAATTCTTTCAATTCTTGTTTTAGAGATCCAGCTAGTGTGTTCTCTAGTCTGACTTCAGAGAATGCTGTGGGAACCTTAACTTCCTCTGCAAATATGTTTACTTCAGAAACGTCAGTCTTCCTCCATGTTTTCAGAACATTTATGTGGTGCACCTGTTCTGGTTTCCTTTTTCTTAGTTGTATCATCGTATAACTCCACTTACTTTCTCATTCACTTCAAAATGGTCTTGCAATTTTGCAAAGAAGTTGTTTTCACTGGTGAGTACTAGTACAAATATTTTCCAATAACCGAACATGAACAGTCAGATGATGGAATCCCAACTAGATGTTAACATCACAAAGAATATCCAAAAAGAAACAACTGAACATTTGTCAACTTGACTCAAATGCAACAATGAAATGTACTGAATAAACGATGGATTTACAACCATACTGGTTAAGTGCTTTCATTCCTTACATGCGGGACATCCTCAGAACCAGAATATGTCTTATGTTTCATCAAATGTAAACAACATACTATCCAGTCTACTCATAAAAATATAAAAAAAAACAGGGACATTATTTGATCAGTTTTAAAATCACATAAGTATACTTAATACAAGACAGTATCTCACATATATACCTTACTTAAGTTTCTGAAACGCTAAAAAGGTTATTGTAAAATTTGTGCCCATCTTTGTAATTCACTAGAAATAGATATATTGGCATTTATACCAGGTGGGCTAGATGCATTTGCTCTTGTGATATAATTTCCTTATACAATAATTTGTTCTTCCAATCCCCTCCATAAATATTGGCTTTTACTTTTTCTAAAATAAAAAATTTAAAACTCTTACAAGATAGACACTGTAAAGAGTGTCTTGCCAATGCACTTTTATCATAATTCTTGTTGATACCATATATGTGCTGCTAAATTCTTTTATTTAGGGAATGTTCGGTCTTAGAAGGCTGGGCGTGAAAAACAACTCACCAAGTATATCACCCTGCATGTTTAATAATTATATATACCTGGCTTTTTCCATTTGTTTAGATTTTTAATTATCTCAACTCTTCCCCTGTATCAATATAACAGCAGTTGTTACAGCAACCATACTTGTCTGAGCTGACTATTCCCACATTGCTGTAATTTTCCATGGCTGTTTCTAATATGATCTTTAAATTCCCCCTTCTTTATAAATAAAACTTGGTTGATCTCCTAACTGTATCTGAGGGACATCCAAGCCACTCAAAATATCCCAGAAAATATATTTTCTGTATCTATAGAATAATTTATCACCACGTGATTGGAAAATTCACTACAGCAGTCATAAGCATAACTATTATTAACTGCGTCTTCCTCCATTTTCTTCTGTGAATTCTTGACATACCATATTCCTATTCAAATTATGGGACCATACCTTTCATTTCTTTGATCAATAACCTCCTTTATATTTACATCAACCACCTTTTTCAGATAACCTCTTTCAATAAGCATATTCTTTAGTATATCTAACTCTTCCATGAACCACTTGTCTCTTGATGTAAGATGAGAAGTCCTAACAAGCTGACTTTTAACCAAACCCCATTTTTGATGTAATGGGTGGCTTCTATAGTAGTGGAGGAAGGAGTTACTAAATGTAGCTTTTCCATATACCCTTATCTGTAACAGACTGTTGAACCCTTTCAATATACTCATATCCAAATAGTGCATTTGATTTTGTTGAATAATTGAGGCAAACTTTAAGAAGTTAGTTGAATTCTCTAATGCTAAAACAAATTCATTAAATTGTAATAAAACCTTTTTCCATATTATGAATATATCATTCAAGTTACGAAAATACACCACACATTGACTACATTGTTACATTCTAAATAATATTTCCCTTTCCCATCAACATAATACTGCATTAGCAAAAATAGGGGTACAAGCTGCCCCCATAGCAACAACCTGCATTTGCTTAAAATATTCACCTTAAAAGAAGACAAAATTGTTGGTGACAAATAGTTCCATAAATCCATATATCAGTTTGATTTCCATACTTGTTAAACATTTATACTGTAAAATAATTTTGAAAAACCAAATTAATCTTATTTCATGAGGTATTACTGAAACTTTTTTAGCATCTAAGGCGGCCAAAAATGCTCTCAACACTTTATTTAAACTACTTAATTGATTAATAAAGTCCCAAGAGTCTTTGAGGATATGTCAGGCAGCACAAATTTTTTTTTAATTTCTTATCTATAAATTTAGCTAAAGGTTCTGTAATTGAGCCCTTGACAGACACAACAGGTCATGGGGGGGGGGGTCAATATCTGAGTGTATTTTCAGAATCCCAAAGATTTTTGTAATTACTGGACATTCTTCCTTCAAATACTGTATCACAGTCAAAGGTAGTATCTCATTTAACAATAATTTATCTGGCTACAAATTAATTTTGTGGTAGACCATTGATATTTCATTAACTGAGATGGATTGGTATGTAGCAGTGCTCGCCGACTCCAGCATCATCCACCCCACATAGTCAATTGTATCCATCAAAACCATACCTCCTTCTTTGTTTGGTTTCATGTATCTAACATCTTTGTTGGATGCAAAACTTTCCAGAATTGTCTTTTCCATTGTCGAACGATTATAAAATCTATTCCTGTTGTGTTGCCCTAATAAAAGCCTTATGACCTGCTCACACTTCCTCTAGTAACCACTCAAAACAGGGTGGGTAAGAGGATTGAAAATGCTTTTATGTTTAAACACTTGATTCAATGAATTCCAATCCTTCCATTCCCCACACACTATTTGTAGATCTAACTTCCTGATATACATTTTCAGATCAGTTAAAGTTATCACAATGTCCACTGTGCCATTACAGATGAAAGTAAACCCCTTCACAATTGGAGTCAGCCTGAGTTGACATTTTAATTCATTTAAGTATTTTGTTTACCAATGGCATACAAATACTCATATATTTTCTATAATAACTAGAAAATTATATCAGCATGTGATATTTTAACAAAAGCACTGTGTGAGTATCCTAGGATTGTTCTAAAAAAGGAAAACATCTTAAACAGATATTAGAGGGTCATAATTTTTGTTTTTAATGTGAAGAAAATTGATAACGCAGGCACTTAGCAGTGCAAGAACTGTCCCCATTACAGATGTATAGCACATAGCCCCATCTCTTACATATTGCAACAAATCTTACTTCCCCTGTTTTTTTTCACATGTAATTCTGAATTTGTGGTGTATGTTGCAGTTTGTAGCACATGTGAAAATGAATATGCTGGTAAAACAAATTGACCTTTGAAAGTAAGAATATATGAGCATTTGTACACCATTGATAAACAAAATACTTTCAATGCATTGTATAGACATAATATTACTTGTAGCAAGTTGAGCATTTTTCTGTTTTTTAGCACTAGATGTGCAGAATTAAGACATTTGTGATGGAGATACAGAAAATTAACTAAAAATAAAGGAATTGAAATGGCAACTCAAGTTGAATGCCCTTGCGTCACCAGGGCTGAATGGCTCTTTACATTTTTAAATGTATATTGAAGATGAAAAGTCTGGTGGATTAATATTTATGGTTGTTAAGATGCACTGATTACTGATTAGCTTGACTGAACTCATCATGTGATTTGTTTGTGTGTTTATATGGATCAGTGTTGTAAAATTTGTGCAGTCTGACAAAGTTACTGATCAATATGTCTTTTTTGATGAAAACGCTTACTGCTGAAGTTTTATTAATTTTTTTTTTATTATTTGCAAGTCAGTTGTTGATGATTTTTTTCTTCATATAGCGATTCAAACAAAATGAATTTTGCTGTGATCTGGGATACTTATGTTACAGCAAACAGAATATATTTCAACAGATCTCCCAGTTTTCCCCATCTAACTCTATAACCTTCAAAGGTTATAGATTTCAAAGTTTTGTTAAAATGATCAAATAGCCTATCTGTTTGAAAGATATATATTAAAGATATTATCTGTTTCACTTTAAAGCACTAGCAAAGTTCATACTTCACTCTGGACGTGAATGGGATGCTTTGATCAACAAGAGTTTTTCAGGGAATTTCTACACTAGAAAATAATATAATTAATTAATTCACTATGGGCTTTGCATTGACTCTTCACAGAGGTACTGCTTCAGGAAATTTTTTTGCATAATCACCAATTGCCAAGATATACTGACATCCATAATTTAGATTTACAAGTTGATGTGCAGTGTCCATTACTAAGAATTCAAAAAAGAGATATACAGTGGACAAAGGTATCAGAGAGTTCTTAAATTCTGTGATGGATGCTGTCCTTTAGTACTTTGGATAGACTGTACAAAAGTTTTCTATGCCCTTTACAATACCATGCCAACAAAATATAGCCAAAACATTAGCTCTTTCTTGTTCATTGCTAAATGACTACTCAGGATGTGGATATGTACTACTTTTATTGCAAGTGTTACAAAAGTTTTGGAACTAATAGCTGTCTCAATATCTGTCCCATATCTTTGATTACCTTATATAGCAGGCCATGTCTTAGCTTAACCTAGGAGTATGTAGGGGCCTGTTTTATTCTTTTGTTTTCCATCTACTCTGTTTTCTCTAACATTAATTAGGATTTTGTCTTACTACTGTGCTTTCTTGAAACTGGCATGGCTTGTCCAGAAGCCAGCCAAGTCAGTGTTTATATTTGTATTCTGATGTGAAGTAGATGCCATTACCTTAGTTCCTGCAAATACAGATCCAGGCTTTTCCCTGTTGGCTAAACTACCTTCCCCAGCCTACCTGACCATCTCGCATGCTGCTGGCTTGCCCATAGCTTGCCCGCTGTTGTGTATCCTAGTCCACTCCTATAGCAGATACCTGCCCTGCGGACCACCCTACCATTGAAGCTTCCTTAAGTCTATTTTTTGAATAGCAGCTCCATCGAGAATCACTTTACAGCTCCTTCACTAAGGATTGCTGCATCTCGCCCGCTGTTGTGTATCCTAGTCCACTCCTATAGCTGATACCTGCCCTGCGACCACCCTATCATTGAAGCTTCCTCAAGTCTATTTTTTGAATAGCAACTCCATCAAGAATCACTTTACAGCTCCTTCACTAAGGATTGCTGCATGTATGTACTGTTCTTGCTGCTATTTACCTTTTTGAACATTTGTTTGGTGACATATCTGTCCTAAGATAGGGCTCTGCCTCGTGTCTGCCAGCAGCTTGCCACCATCTAGAATTCCTTATTTTTATCCCCACTTACCTACTCTCCCTTGCCTGAATTTCTTTTACCTCTAGAAATTTTGTGAATTATTTTCTTATTATGGCCACTAGGTGGCAATATTAAACCTCAAATCTCTTTCCCTCTATGGGAATCCCTAGCACTCCAAAACAGTTTTAACTCATTTTCTGTTAAGTACGCCTTGCAGTGTTACCTTTCTCTCCCAGTGGATTTCTCCCTATCTCTGCATCCTACACCTACTTAACACAAAAAAGGAAAACAAATAAGAAAAGAAATATCAGGAATAGAAACCTTTATCCCTAACATTATAGATGACTTAATATTCTTATCCTACATCCTGAAATAGTTGTTAAATATAATTCCTGCCTTCCCAACCGTGTCCCATGTACTCCTGGTAGTTTGTAGGAGCCCCCTAAAGTGAAGTCTTTTCCTGAACTGATTACATACCCTCCAGGTCTCTTAACTCTACCTCGTATATCATTTTCTCCTCTCTCTGGGATAGCTTACCTGACCCTAGGAGTAATCCCAAATGACCTGACTGATTATTTTTTTTCTGGCTGTCCTTCTCCTTTGCTCAACCCGCTACATTCGCCCTGTGGGCACACTCTGCTCCCCTACCCTACCCCAATTCCCACCCACCCCCAGGGGTCCTAGCCTTATAGCACAATAACCCAACCCACTACTACATCCACCTATAGCCCTCTTCACCTAATTACACAATTAACAATACCACCTACTCATTAATATTATAATCCCTTCCACTAGTAAAACTACTTCACCCATTAACCCCTACCTTCCTATCTCAACTATATCCTACCTCTAGGACAACACTTCCAATTGCTATGTATAAATCAAGCATTCTTAAACATCATCTCCTATTCTCCTCTTTCTTACTACTAAACATTCTTCTTATTTCTTACACCCTCACTCTCTATGAAAACAAAAAATTAACTGAATCCCAGCTAACAGTAAAACAAACTACTCCTCACTATGTATACACCCCACAAACACACAGCAATATAACATCTTCATCTTCCTACCTCATACCTCATTTCCATAGAACTACACATATCAAGTTTTTACAAAACAAGAAACTTTTTCCAACCTCTTCCAAACTTTCCAAATACTTACACATTTACCAGCAGCTACATCTCCTCGATGGCGACATTCACCCTAACCCAGGCCCAAACAACTACGTCCCTAATATCCCACCATGTAAACAAACTAATTCTTTAAATCCTACGACTACACCCAACTCTCTTCATACAGCCCACCTAAAGATTCGCAGCCTAAATCATAAAATTACCCAAGTGCATGCCCTACGTGATCTCCATTCCTTTGATATCTTATGCCTAACTGAAACCTGGCTTAAATCAGAAACTAAGGATAATGATATAATCCCATCTGGTTATAACATCCTTAGACTTGACCGTCCAATCAAAAAGGGTGGTGGTGTAGCAATACTCTACAAAACTGAATTACTGGTTACTCAGCTAGATACCAAACCACCCTCTCCAAGCAATAGTGAAATCCTAATCACCAAACCACAACTTAATAAAAAAAAATCCATTTACATAATTTGCTGTTACATCCCCCCAGGCAATAATACTAATACCCTTGAAAGTATACTGAGCTGGCTCTCCACCTCCTTCCCTCAGGAAAATATTCTCCTAGGAGACTTTAACATTGATTGGAATTGTTGCATTTCCCAAAAACCTACTTCCCATATAAACATTTATGGCTTCAATCAAACCATTACCGTCCCTACTAGAATAAATAAATGTAGCTCTAAACAGAGCACCCTTGACTGGATTCTAGTCAATAGTAACCCCCTGGCTTATACCACAGGCATTCTACCTGATGATATCAGCAACCACCTACTCGTTTATATTATCAGAAAAATAACCACTATCCCCAAGCATACAATTTTCAGAACAACCAGGAACAAGAAATATTTCAACCAAACAAACTTCCAAATAGAGCTCAAAGCTTGCAATTGGTCTCCCCTAACATACTTACCTCTTGATGAGGCAGCTTCCTACTTCAACAACAAATTCCTTCAAATTCTCAACCAACATGCCCCCACTCGATCAATTAAAACCAGAGCAAAGCCTGCTGCTTGGCTAACCAAAGAGACCAAACACAAAATGTTACAGAGAAATAGAACTTGGGCCAAATGGCGTAGCTCTAAAAACATGATTGACCACCAAACCTTTAAACAACTTAGAAATGAAACCAAGAAATGAATACTCCTAGACAAGAAAAATTATTACTTGAAATTCCAATACACTCAATACCAAAACCCTCAGAAAGTCTGGTCAGGTATCAACAAATTATTACATCCAGGTAACTCTAAATCTCCCACTCCTTCTAACCTCACTCAAAGTACATGCAACCAAATTGCTGACACTTTCAACAAATTTTTCTCTGAGACTGTTACATCCCTAGCTAAGACCTTGCCACCTAGATCCACCCAGGGAACCTTACTCCCTTAACAAAAAACCTCCCCTCTTTCAAATTACAACCAGTCTCTACAGATCTCATCCACACCCTACTGAGGAAACTTAAACGATGTTCTCCCTCAGCTGATCTCCTCCCATCAGAGTATCTACAAATTGCAGCGGGAGTACTTGCCTATCCTGTCTCCATTTTAATACATTGATCCATAACTGAAGGCCTTATCCCATCCCTCTGGAAAGTCTCTCATATCATTCCTCTTCATAAGGGGGGTAACACTAACGAACTCTCCAACTTCCGTCCCATAGCTCTACTTTCTCCTTTAGCTAAAATCATGGAAAGATGTGTCCATCGGCAATTGCTTGACCATCTTCTCCAAAATAATCTTCTAGCAGACTGCCAACATGGTTTTAGACCTTATCACAGTACAACTACTGCATTCTTATCTTTCACAGACCACATTAATAAAAATCGTAATAACAACTTGCTGTCCTCAGCTCTCTTTTTAGACCTCTCTAAGGCCTTTGATATGGTTAACCATAAACTCTTACTAAACATCCTTGAATCTCTGGCATTAGACACCCAGGCAATCCAATGGTTTAATTCCTACTTAGAAAATAGGCAGCAAGCAGTTCTTTGGGACAATCACATATCCTCTCTGCTTCCCATCAAAATCGGAGTCCCACAGGGTTCCATTCTTGGACCTCTCCTCTTTTCTATCTTTATTAATGATCTCAATAAGTCCCTTCCACAAACCACCTGCATTCAATATGCAGATGACTCGACATTGATATGCTCAGAATCTTCCCCAGCTGAGCTTCAGACTACTACCCAAAAAGTTTTTACAACTGCTGAAAATTGGTTCTATCAACATTGTCTCCTACTTAATCCCAAAAAAACTAAATTATTACTATTTACACCTACACAGAAACCCTCTACTTTTGACTTCAATATAACATCTAATAATGGCACAATAATATCCTCTGAGCTTACTACCAAACTACTAGGTTTTACATTAGATCATAATCTGAACTTTGATTCTCATATTAACTTAACCATCAAGTCAATTAATAGAAAACTTGGATCTCTTTATAGGCTTAAACCCTTCCTCACTGCCCCAGCAAGAGCTAACATCGTTCAAACACACCTGCTATCTACCCTTCTCTATGCCTCACCTATTTTTACAAACTTATCTAAATCTAATCTCAATAAACTAGCAACATCATACAACAACATTGCCAGATATGCACAGGAGCCTTTTTTGTACCCACCATTTTATAAATCTTAAACAACTTGGTTGGCTGGAATTACATAATCAACTACTGCTACAGCAACTTAGCATCACCCACAAAATCTTCTTTCACCCTTCTAATACTACCATACTCTGCACTCTTATTAGCCCTTATAAAAACCTCTCTTCATTGCACTCAGCCACAAAGCTCCTAGCAGCCTACCATAAATCCCACAACAAAGCTGGGGACTGTTTGTTCTCCAACTCAATTGGACCTATTTGGAACACGCTTCCAAGCGAACTTACTTCACTTACCTCTACACCCACTTTCAAAAAGCATCTAAAAATCTTCCTTAAATCCCAATGGCTCTGCCCTTGTACTAACCCTGACTGAAACTTCTATTGCCTCCAGTCTCTCATCTGCTTTACTACATTACTATAGTACTAGCTGACTACTTTAATTTCAACAATTCCACTGAACGACTAAAAAAAAAAATAAATAAAAAAATAAATATTTTTATATTCAGTGATAATCCCCTTTGTAATACTTTCAACATGTTATGTCTTGTCATATCAGGACTCCAAACGTTTTATAACTCCATTTGTATTCCTTTGTTTATAATTTGTCCACCTAATGTATTTTGTGTTGGCTGTCCTACTACCATTGTTTTTTGAAGTGCTTATTATTTGGTACAAGTTTCTTGTCTTTTTTTCTTTGATTGTGGAGCTTTTCTCCCCGGGCCTCTACTGAAAATGGACATGAATCCAACTAGACTAGCCCGGTCAACAAATGTAAAATAAAATAAAATAAATAAAATAAATCACCCCGTATAAAGGGCAGCTCATGAAATTATTTTTCCTACCATGCAAGCTATTTCTATTTCTTTTTCTTTTTCTTAGTGTATTTTAACTTGAGGCTTTTCTCTGTCACTTTCTACACTGACTTGTAGTATTTTAACAGGAGTCTTTTGACAAGACTCAGTATTATAATTATCCAATCATTCTACCCAGAATCAAATCATAGCTTCTTTTGAGTTTTCTAGGTCTGCATTTTTCTGTTCACCAGTACTGTACACTTATACTACCTCAGGGACTCTTTGTTTCAGTTTATTTCTCCTTCCAGTATTTTGGGTATGGACTTGCATATTGTTATATGTATATCTGTGTAAATATGTATATAGTGTAGTAGACATGCTGTAGGTGGATTGGGCACTCTCAGTTGACCCTAGCCGTGAGTGTGTGTGCCTTCTGTGGAAGGATGGGTGCTGGGCTGGCAACTCAACACCGTAAAACTCCACTGCCAATCATGAGCGGACAGGTGATCCGCTGTGGCAACCCCTAACCGGGAAAAGCCGAAAGAAGAAGAAGAAGTACTGTACACTTCTGACATAGTTCTTTAAATTGGGAAAATATTGGCTAGTGATTACATTATGAGATAAATTAGACACCAGAGCTACAGGATGTAACATTTTATCTAGGAGAATCTGCATTTCTATTTTGTTATATGGTACCACTTCTTGTCTCCATATATTATCAGCTAACTGATGTTAATAGTTTTTACAGACATATTATTGCTGTCATTAACTGTGCAGTATTTGGCTGTACTCCTTTTCTACACATTTAAAATGGTTCAAATGACAATTTATTTATTAGTTTCAGATAAAGAAGCATACTTATGTGAAGGCTTATTGTTAGTCTTTTGCGCATGCAAGCATGACTTGGTATTTGCAAGTTCATTTAGTAACAAACACTACTGCAATGACTAATTGTTCAGAAGACTTAGGATCACTCTGGGCTACCCAATTAATTCAGTTCCTAACTAACACCCTCTTACCTTTATCTATAGAAATAGTGTCTAGAATTTTACTTGTGTCACTTATATGAGTCTCTACCACAGTGTCAGAATATATAGTAAATCAGTCATTTGTGATCTTACAGATCTCTTCATACAAAATGTCCAGTCCTGAACTTAAGGGACTCTGTTTCAAGTGATCTTCTGTCCTCAATTAAATCTCCTGTTTCTGGTAATCATGTGCATCAGGGTCTCTCAAATACATGTACGTTTTGAGTGCCTCTTCAGTTAATTGGAATGGTAGAATTCTAACCTATTCTCTCTAGGGTCAGATCTCTATAGCTGCATGCATTTCAAAAGTCACTATGTAAGCCTTTATGTTATTCCATGGTCTGAGCTTCATTAGGGTTGCATTAGATTTGGAGTTTCCATTGAGGTGGATGCCTGGTTCCTCCAGGTGGAAATCTGTTGGTTGGCAGTGTATGTGATGGTAAGAAGTTGCATTTCTTTCTTAAGGACGGATCAGGTGTTGAACATTGGTTATACTTCTTTCCTAAAGACCGCCAAGGCATTGGTCAATTCCCTCTTGAAGGGCTGCACATTCTCTGATGATTGGCCAGACATTTCTTGGTGGTTATACCTCTTTCTTGAAGTGCTGCAGTAGAATTCTAAAAGACTGCAATAGAATTTACTAAATTCTTATCAGAATTTATGAAAACTTCAGTTGATTTTTTCAGATTTTCTGTCAGAACTCAGTATCCACAATCAGTATTCACAAGTATGATTGACAAGTTGTTTAACATAGCATCATCTGCTCTGTAATTTGACACTCTGAGTCTGCAGACTGATCCTAACAGGGAATATTACTATTAAAGTTGACAACTTTGGTGATGTAATGGTATCAAATGACCGCAGGCTTTACTTACATTCTCCAATAGTGCATAACTTTCAGGCTTGTTGGCTGTTGGTGAAGCACCCTCCAAGAGGAAAAAACGCTGAGAGAAGAAGGGAGCCACTTTTGAGATTTTAAGTATTTTTTCTCTGTTTATTTGCTAAGTTTTTCTGCATAGCTGCCTAGCTTGAGCATTTTCTGGCTTGTTAAACTTGATTTCTGTATTAGTAGCTGTATTTAGAGCACAACCAAAAGCTGTTTGCTGAATTTCCTGTTTGCACTTAATTTTAAATCGTTTTTTCTTAAAACTTGCATATTTTCTGTCCTTGACCTAGCACTCTTGTGTGGGGTCATTTACTGCACTGTTATAACTTGATATTACTTGTGAACCTCTGCTATCTCTGTAAAAAACAAAAAAAAAAAAATCTTGCTTTTTTCCCACTTTTCTGAGAGTTAAAAAAGTTCAGTTACAGGCTTGCTGTTCCTGAACTGTTTGAAAGTTTCTGTGAGGCCATTTTTGCTTGGGCTGAAGGAGGGTCTCTCTGTGATCAGTGGCAGTGAATAACATTGAGCAGCTTCCCTGCCCCCCGTAGAGGTGGTTACTGACTTGAAACTGTAGTTTTATTGGCCACTAGGGGTAATTTCCAAAACTCCTTCATCTTCCTCTCTTAAAACCTAGTTGCCTCGTGGTTTGGGCGTCTTTTCAGACTTGTTGGCTGTTGGTGAAGCACCCTCCAAGAGGAAAAAATGCTGAGAGAAGAAGGGAGCCACTTTTGAGATTTTAAGTATTTTTTCTCTGTTTATTTGCTAAGTTTTTCTGCATAGCTGCCTAGCTTGAGCATTTTCTGGCTTCTTAAACTTGATTTCTGTATTAGTAGCTGTATTTAGAGCACAACCAAAAGCTGTTTGCTGAATTTCCTGTTTGCACTTAATTTTAATTCGTTTTTTTCTTAAAACTTGCATATTTTCTGTCCTTGACCTAGCACTCTTGTGTGGGGTCATTTACTGCACTGTTATAACTTGATATTACTTGTGAACCTCTGCTATCTCTGTAAAAAAAAAAAATCTTGCTTTTTTCCCACTTTTCTGAGAGTTAAAAAAGTTCAGTTACAGGCTTGCTGTTCCTGAACTGTTTGAAAGTTTCTGTGAGGCCATTTTTGCTTGGGCTGAAGGAGGGTCTCTCTGTGATCAGTGGCAGTGAATAACATTGAGCAGCTTCCCTGCCCCCCGTAGAGGTGGTTACTGACTTGAAACTGTAGTTTTATTGTCCATTTTGGGTCTATTCCTGCTTCTTTCCAGCCCCTGCTATCAAGCATGCTTTAACGTGCTTTAGCGCGATTTAGTGCGGAGTTGCCACTAGAGCAGCATCGGGCAGCGCCAGTTAAACAAGGTTAAACTCTTTCTGGCTCCAGAAAGTCTGTTCTTCAATTTTTCCCTTAGAACTGCTCTGTTAGGAACCTAAACAGTTTACACCTTCACTAAAAAGTGCAGCACTTGTTCCAAATAGCTTTTTCTTCTCAAAAAGCTCAGCACTTGTCTTATAAGCATATCCCTTGTCTTATAAGCATTCTCTTTGCAGGTCAAGCACTCCTATATTATACAAATCTCTCACTAGCAAAACCCCCAGGAGTTCCCACTTCCTGCTAAGCCCACTACTTTTCTGTCTCATACCAACTCATAATTCTTTCTAGCATGTTGAAGGGTCAGATGCTGGCGTCCTCTCCTGCCCAGTTGGTGAATCTGGGAATTCTGAGACAATGTTACAATTGCCTCATGTACATGGACAACCCTCTCCTCCTCCCACGTAACACTAACACTTGTGAGAGATGCAGCTATTTAGCCAGACTGGAGGCTGAGCTCTCTCAACTCAGGACTGGCAAGACCAGGCAGGAGGAGAAGGCAACTACACACACCACAATACCAGTCTCACATAACTCAACCACACCACTGAATCAAACACATAAACACACTAAGACATACTCGGAGGCTCTGAGTAAAAATTTACCTAAACAGCAGAGGCCTCCAAAGCAGACACCCAAGCAACTGCAAACTCAATACACCACACAAACAACACATAAACAACAAAATCAGTGTGCAAAGCAGCCACTGCTCTTAAGGCCAAATACAACACGAAACATACTTGTCATAGGTGACTCCATAGTCAGACACACTGACGTCCCGCTCACCAGACTGAGTAAGGAGAAGGTCACAGTAAGCTGCCTGTCGGGCGCTAGAATCCGCCACATAATGCAAGCACTCATGTCTCTCAACAGCAGGTACAAGTACGACTCAGTCATTGTCCACGCTGGTCTCAACGACCTGAGACGTGCCTCCTTGGACTACATGAAAAGAGACATTGAGGAGCTCTCTGATTATGTAGCCCAGGCAGGTATGACCCTGACCTTGAGCAGTATCCTACCTTCACCTAGAATGATGCCACAATACAGTGATAAGATGATCAGCTTTAATAATTGGCTTAAATTCTGGTGTCATTCAAAAGGGATCCAATGTCTGTCTGCCTGGGATGACATGCTGGACAAGCCACGCTGCTTCGCAAGGGACGGCTTGCACCTGTCACCCTTAGGCTTCCGGATATTGGCAAAGGCTCTTGCCACCCCCCATAGTGCCTTTTTAGGCAAGGCTCAAATTCTAAACCTACCACCCTAGAACACAAAAAAGAAAAAACTAAGGGTAATGTTGCTCAATGCCAGAAGTCTCAATCTCAAGATGCACGCACTCGAGGCCCTTCTCAGTATGGAGAACATTGATGTCTGTGCTGTGACAGAAACCTGGTTCAAGGCTCCTGAGAGCACCCCAGCACTATCAGGTTTCACCTCATATCATGCGTTCCGGCCCCAAAATCCGGACAACACCAAGAAAGCACCTGGGTGTCCATATTCATAAAGGACACCCACACCTCAAGGTTGGTGGCAATGCACGATGCATCGGAGACCATCCAGGTGCAATTAACCATAGGCAAGACTGCTCTGCAATTTGTAGCATGTTACAGGCCACCCTCTCAAACTCAGGAACCTCACATGGCCTTCCTGAAAACAGTGGAGGGGATAAATGTATCTCCAAAAACCATCATACTAGGTGATTTCAACTACCCTAATATAGACTGGGAACACTACTCAAGCCCAAACACTCTAGCCCAAAGGTTCCTGGAGTTCATAAACTCAAATGCCATGGAATAACTAGTCACCATCCCCACAAGAGGAGAAAACATACTTGATCTCATCATCACGAACATGGGATCACAGTGTTCAACACCGGAAGTATACCCCTCACTGGTGAGATCAGATCATAAACTAATCTCGCTGGAGGTCCTCATCCCACCCCCACCTGAAATAAAAAAGACCACAGTGAAAAACTTCTCAAAAGCCGACTTCACACTTCTAAAAACTAGCGTGGTCTCCTTTAAGGCCCCTGAGCCAGTGGTAAACATTACTCAAACCGCTGAATCACTTACAAATGCCTTCTACCAGCACCTACAGGACTGCATGGATCAGGCAATCCCAAACAAAACTAAGACTCTTTGTACCAAAGGCAAGCGTCCAGTCTGGTGGACCCCAGCCATAAACAAGCTCTACAACAAAAGGAGGAAGCTACTACAAGATAGAGCAAAATCCTTGAAAGGTAAGACACCTTTGATCATTATAAGTAAAAAACTAAGAGCTCTCATAAAATCATCCAAGGCAAATTTTGAGAGAAAAATCGCCAAGGACTCAAAAGACAATCATAAGGCCTTCTTTAGCTATGTTAGAAACCTAGGAGGAAACTCCCAGATATGCTCAGAATTAGTTCAAAATGATGTGAAGATTACTGAACCTACACATATTGCCAACATACTGGCTGACAGGTTCAGTGCAAACTCCCCCCCCTCCCCCCCAAAAGGAGAGATATCTATACCAGAGGATTGTAGCCCCCCCAAACATCTCCAACGCCCAGGTGAGAACTGCCCTCTCCAAGGCAAAAAACACAGCATCCATGGGACCGGATGGTGTCCCCGGCTGTGTGCTCCATGAACTCAATGAGGAATTAAACCCGCAGTTAGGACAGCTGTTTAATCTTAGCCTCACCTCAGGATACGTACCCAAGGAGTGGCGCACGCACTGTGGTCCCACTTCACAAGGGCGTTGCCTCCACCGACCCTGGTAATTACCGTCCCATTAGCTTGACAAGCCTTATCTGCAAAGCCATGGAGAGGATCATAATGGAACTCATAAATAAAGACATAGGGAACTTGCAGACTTTGGATCCAACCCAGTTTGGCTTTGTCAAAGACAGATCATGCCTTTTAAACTTGGTTGACTTTTTCGAGACAGTCACCAAGGCCATTGATGAGGGAAAGGCAGTCCATACAGCCTACCTCGACCTGGCAAAGGCCTTCGACACAATACCCC